>NC_056733.1:1698690878-1698868378 GCF_019279795.1 Protopterus annectens | reverse complement strand
CTTTAAATGGGAAAACATAACACTGTTTCCATCGGTTATTTTCCTAATGTTCCTATTTGAATTTGAAAACAGTAATCAGAACATCTTTAGTAAGTGTTAAATGCAACTTCATTCCACCTGCCTACTCATTGACCTCAAGATTGTCTCAGTGTGCAAAAAGGAAATAAGGTGAGATTTCATAGGAGCCAAAAGCATATGTAGACAAACAGGCAGGTGGGGGAACATTGTTTGAAGAAGGACATTGTTATTAAAGTTGCAAGCATATTTAGTGCTAATTTCACTCCAAGACATCAATTCAGAGCCCTAAAATAGCTGATTCTATTACTCCCCTAAGTTTTTCAAAAGATCACTTACTGAAATTGCAAACCAGAGCAAAAATACTTCCTCCATGACACCTAACACCGTACCTTGTTGCTTAACAAATAGTATTAAAAATGCCCTTACAGAACACTCTTTAAACTGTTTAATCTAACTTTAGATGATGGATTTTTCCTGAGTGAGTGGCTCCATGCAGTGGTGATGCCCCTTTTTAAGGGTAGTCTTACAACTGACCCAGGTAATCACTCACCTACCAGCCTTACAGGTCTCATCTGTAAAGTCTTGGAACATATTATAACTAACCTGAGTAAACTACAATATCAAGACTCTTATATTTCACTTGACCCCAACAGTTTTGCAATATGAAAGGCAGATCCCAGTAGTGTAGCTAGGGTGGGGTGAGAGAGGGAACTGCCCTGGGTGCAAAGTGTTGGCACAATCAGCCAATCCCAAACACTCTTTAATGCTATACAAGCTTTTAAAAGCTGATATTGCATTTCTGGTCAAACCTGAGTGCTGTAGCCCTCCGTGTGTGGTCTAAACTGTAGCAACTGTTTGCTAACATTGTAGCTAGCAGTCTGCAGCAGTTCTTTTTAACTAAAACCTGCACTATAGCACTCCGTGCAGCAGGGTATAAACTATAGCAGCTGTCTGCTACATTTGTTGCAAGCAGTTTGCTACAGTTTAAAAATATTTTTTTTTAATTAAAACATGAGAACTGTAGCGCTCCATGCAGGCACAGCTGGCCTTAGTAATAAGCGAACTAGGCGACTACCTAGGGAGCCATACAGGCCAGCCTTGTAAAGGGCGCAATTTGTCTTTATTTATTTATTTATTTTAATTAAGTTATTTTTCTCATTATGTGTTCGAAGGGTTCCAGAACCATAGGGTGAGGGGAAGGAGTGAGCGGACTCCCACTTTTACAGTTGCAGGTTGGCCAGGAGGCTAAAAAAAAAAGAACAATCTTCACTTCACGGTAGCAGAGTCTTCTCCTTTAAGCAGGAACATGCGTGAGTCGCATGCATGTATGCCAGCATGGATGTAAAAATGTTCTGCAGTCGCACACAGAATTTAAACTAGCAGTTCAGTTAAGAGAGGGGTTAAGTCCATGTGTGCAGGTGTGGCTAAGTGTATGTATGTGTCTATGTGTAGTTTAAACTGGGCTTCTGCATGAGAGATAAAGTGTGTGTGTGTGTGTGTGTGTGTGTGTGTGTGTGTGTGTGTGTGTGTGTGTGTGTGTGTGTGTGTGTGTGTGCATGCTTATGTAATTTAAATTAGTCGTTCTGTTTGTATAAGAGATAAAGTGCATGTGTTAATTTGTGAGAGAGTAGGTGTATGTATGAGAGAGAAGGTGTGTGTCACTGTATTGTATGAGATAGAAGGAGTGTGTGGAATTTAAACTAATCATTAATTGCTGTATGAAAGAGAAGGTGTGCATGTGTGCGTGTGTGTGTGTGTGTGTGTGTGTGTGTGTGTGTGTGTGTGTGTGTGTGTGTGTGTGCATGTGTGTGTGTTGCTTCGTGAGAGAGTAGGTGTGTGTGTGTGTGTGTGTGTGTGTGTGTGTGTGTGTGTGTGTGTCTGTAAAACATACCTTTCAACTGTCCAGATTTAGCATTGCAGTTTTTATCTGATTCTCATAAAATTTGTCATTCTATGGTAAATCACAAAGAACTGAAGTCACTAAATAATGATTATATATATATATATATATATATATATATATATATATATATATATATATATATATATATATGCAAATATATGGGTCCCCTTCAGATGAGTGAGCTTTTAAAAGCTCAACTTGCATATGGCCGCGACCATATGATCGAACTTTTAAAAGTTCTAACGGTCTGAATGGAGATCTCCATAGAGCGCGGAATGAGAAGATTTTGCTTTTTCGCAATGTAGTGCGATCTCGGAGTTGGTATATTTAAATAGCGGGGGGTGTCGGGGGTCCAGAGGGGCTTGACCCCCTGCTAGGAATGTGTAGTTTTTTGTTTTGTTTTATTAATTTTTTTACATGTTCGAACTTTTAAATGTTCAGTCATATGGTCTCGGCCATATGAAATTCGAACATTTGAAAGTTCGATCATGTAAAGTAGATCCATTCATGTATATCCTATATATATATCCTGTTGTTCTAGCAACTTTTTTAAGTTAAAAAAGTGCAATATTTAAAATCTATCCCTATTTTTTTGGCCATTGCATCCACATTATGTTAGGCTTTGTCCAGATTTCTTCTACTCAGAGGTTGAGAGGCATGCATACCACTCAACTGTCCAGCTTTTTGCCTCATATTTTTGGCTTATTCCTCATAAAATCTGGGGTTTTCTGGAAAATCACTGAGGATTTAAATAACTAAATATTCTAGCAACTTTCTAAGTCTATAAGAGCAATATTTATAATCTGCCTTGTTTGCCCCCCCCCCCCCCATTATTTTAGGCTTTGTTCAGATTTCTTGTGCTAAGAGGCATGCATGGTATGTAATGCCCTAGCTGCCGATTATTTGTTGCATTTTAAGGGGGGATTGGGGTTCTGCATTCCTTAGTGTGCCTTCCTTTGTATAACATGCCTAGTAACTATGAACTTGTTTTTGGTTTCTCAGTCATTCCCTATTGCAATATTACCAGTGTACCAATTATTTTCATTAATGTAAGGTAGGCAATTAATTCTTTAAGGGAAGCAAGCACTGAATTTGTAGATGAAGCAATGAAATGTAAAGTTGTTTGCCAGTAACAGCCTCTTCATTAGTTACAAATCTCTTTAATGTAGAATTATTCAGATGAATTTTATTTCTACAGAGATTGTGCTTATTGACTGATACTGGTGGATTGTAATAACAAAAGTTTGAGTGGCCTTTTATGGTTGAAATTTTCTGAAATGGGTAGTTATTGGTTCATACATTTTGTTTCATTGCCTATTAAAAGAATCTTTAAAACTGCAAATTTAAAACACATTCTAACAAGTGCTGCTGTATTATACAAGGAATGTAATTTAATACAATCAGGAAGGTGAATCAAAGAACAGATACATGTATGCATGGCCCTAAAAATATATGCAAGTAGTCTATGCTTTGAAAGCACCCCTAAGGTAAACATAATCCTCCAATGGCCAGATGCATTTTATATGAATGTGGGTTTTTAGGCCATTTCAATGAATGTGAGTTTTGCCATTTCAATGGCAGAGAGGTTTACTGCTCATGCTAAGTCTGTTTTCATTGCAAGACTGTATTGTGTCTTTAGCAAATGGTTCTATGTAGTTGTCCTATTTTATTTCAACATCTGTAATCATTGTAGAAGCAAATAAGAGAACAGTATGAACAGTGTGTATGGTAACTGGTGAGAAATAGCCAAATAATGGAACACTGGAATGGCTGAGGCGGGACCTGCTGCTGGAGTATAGGTGGTTGTTGCAGGAGGGGTTGCTCAGGAGGGCCGGTCTATTACCCTGCCTAGGGCCCTATTTGACCATGATCTGGCTCTGGTATTTAAAGTAGGAAATACATACACAAAGGTAGTTGCAGTTTAACTACATTACAAGGTATCTTTTTCTTCCTATGCATTTAAAAGGAAATGGCTGGAGTGGCTTTCTAGACCTTCCTGTGGGTGCAGCTCAAATAGGAGTGTTTCATGAGTATGGTGTAGGTGGGGTTTAAGGGGAGCCAGAGCACTACTTCGCCTAGGGCGCCATATCGGCTAAGGCCGGTCTTGCATACAGGCAGGGTATAAACTGTAACAAACAGTTAAAATAAATGGAAACAGGGTTAGGTGCAGGGCACAGAAACGGGACCTGAACGGCTATGGCAGGAGGGAGGGGGTCATGTCATGCATCAGGACACTTGTCTTGTGTGTCAGTAGAAGGAACTTCAATTTTTTTTTTTTTTTTTTATGTTTAATGGAAAAGCTTGTGGGGGAGTAGATCTAATTGTAATAAGTTGATCATTGCAGTTACAATGAAGTGTTTTTTTTTTTTTTTTGCTCTTTACTTGAAGAGCTGAAGTGGGGGCACTGGTTTATAATACTAGTCACTGGCTGAATCAGCTATGCTTCTGGCAAATCATTTCTACTGAAAGTGTAAAAATTTCTTCAAAAGGCTTATAGAGGCTATAGATGGTGGTCATGCAGTACACACAGTGAATATAGATGAAGCCAAGGCATTTGACACTATTCCCCATGCTGGCATCATGCAGGAGCTAAATGCTTTCAATCCATATGTAGTAAGATGGAGCACAAAATGGCTGAAAAACAGAACTTCCACCACTTCACTTGCAATGCCTCATTTGAAAGTATGAACATTACCAGCAATGACCCTCTGGTCTAGATGCTGGAGATTCTTCATTTTGGGATTTACTTCTCTGATCTCCAGAGAGGTAAGATGTCAGGGTTCAAAGAAAAGATAATTGGCTTTAATAATTTGCTATGCAGCTGATGTTATTCCAAGGGGATCCAGTATGTGTCAGCTTGGGATGACATGGGTGACCAGTTTTTCCTGCTTTGTTAAGGGTGGTCTACACCTCTCTTTCCAAGGCTTTTGTATTCAGTTAAAGCCTTTGCTGCTCCCATAATGCTGTTTTAGGAAGAGTCCATCTGATAGACATCTCAGCCTAGTTATTTCTAATTTAGGGTGCATTAATTAATGAGACTCTCCAGAAACTTAAACACATTCATACATGTGTAGTTATAGAAAAATGGTTTCTGAGCATTGTTCCAGGATACAATACCTGATATCTATCATGCCTTCAGTTTAGATCTACTAACTATTGTGGGGAAATATCAGTATTTGTCAAGGATATCATCATCTCACAACGGATTCTTTGGGACATCCCGTTTGAACTCCTAGAAGTCCCGATCATAATAAACCACTTCATAGCTAGCTATAGAACACCCTCTAGATCCCCTTCTTAGCACATCAGCTGAATTTTCCCTTAAACTAAAAAACTTGACTTCAGCTACCCATAAATAAACTGGCTGACCTAGACTACCAATGGCCAGCATTAGCAGTGCTTCCTTGACATTATAAATGCTAACTCTCTTTCACAAATAGTTAACTATCCTGAGGACATAGTTAACCTGCAAATGCTGGACCCATCACAGTTCAGCTTTGTTATGGGAAGGTCATGCCTACTAAATCTGGTGGATTTTTTGGAGAGGGTCACCAAAGCACTGGATAAAAGTAAGACTGTGCACACAGCTTACTTTGACCTGGCCAAGGCTTTTGATGCACTACCCCACTCAGATATTATAGACAAGCTCAATAATTTAGGTATAAATCATTATGTCACACACTGGATAGTTAACTGGCTCACTGATAGGACCCAGGAGGACAAAATAAGTGAAGCCAACTTCACCAACTGCTGAAGGTTTATGGCAGACTGAGTTTGCAGATGATTGCAAGCTGGGGTTATCATCAGCTCTCCTGCAGACACTAGCATTCATCAAGAATGTCTATCTCTGACTAATAAATAGTGCCAAAGTCATGGTCTTAAACTCAATGCTAAGAAATGCATAATTGTACCTATTGGAAAATCAACTATCCAGCTAATTACCATGTTGATAATACACCCCTAAGCATCCACCCAGTGGTCAGGGATCTGGGTATGCATGTGGACAGAAGCCTTACCTTTGACCACCTTGTGGCCACAGTGGTGAGGAAATCCTTTTATGTTGCACAATTCATAAGTAAGGGCATGGCATCTAGGTTCATAGAGGTCATTATCTCACTGTATTTCACTCTTATCAGAACAATCATAGAGTACAATGTTCCATTTGGTATGTACCTGACCAGGCATATGCAGCAACTAGAGCAAACTCAAAGGTTCTTTATGAAAAGAATACATAGCATAACAAATCTGCCTTATGCAGAGTGCCTTAAAGTCCTTTCCCTCTACTCACTCTCCAATAGATTGCTGAGGGTGATTTTTGACTGGCTTACCAGGCATCCACAAATCCCACACTTATGAATCTCCTACATATTCGTAAGTCAAAGAGTACCAGAAATACAAGGTCTAGGGGCCTGAATTTTGTCTGTGACATAAACAGAACATGCTGGAGAGACAGATATGTGTCTCAGAGACTGCCCCTCCTATGGAACAGGCTTCCCATCCATGTAAAGCTGAGTTTGTCTATTACCCAGTTTAAGCACAACCTAGACAAGTAGATGGGGAATAGGAAATTTACACTGAGCCTGATACCCATGACCCTTATGGACAGAGGTAGCTTATAAATGCCTGGCCCTCAATGCCCTATTTGGATGCAGGACATCATTATTCTTTCGGTAAAATGTGGCTAGGCTTAGAAAGGCCCTTATGTCATTAGCCTGGTAACAGTCTATGAATATATGAATCCTGTTAGGTGTCCCAGTATCCTTGATCTAGCACTCCCAAATATGGCCACCTCTTGTACATCTCCATTTATATCATCATGGCTTGTTAAATCATAATAAAACCATAATTTACTGACCTTTTTCTTTAAACAGGTGGTCCTTCCCCTGTAAATAGCTCTGAGTTTTGGGACTTCTCAAAAGCAAACCTTCTTCAGTTACTTGATGACCTAAATAAATTCTGCTGTTATCCTCCTCTGAAGGATCCCATTGCTAATGCTTCTACTTATGCCTCTGACTTCTACTCCCACTTAAATGGTTAGATTACTAAGACAGTCTCTGTCTGCAACAAATATGATGAGAAATTTAAAAACAAGCCCTTGTGGCAGAATACCTGTATAAATAAAGTATATAACAAGAAAAAGAAACTGCTTAATGCTTATAAGAGGTTCCTTTCTACCAACCTTAAGACCACACTTAAGCTACTAAGAAATAACTTAAGGGAACCATTAGGAAGCTCATAGCTGAGTCTGAACTTAAACTAGCAATGAAAAACAAAATAAGGAGGGTGGCCTAATGGTTAAGGTGTTTGCCTTACAAACACAAAGTGCAGGGTTTGAGTCTCACAAGGGATAATTGACTAGGCTTAAAATGGCTCGCAAGGGCAATTAGCCTAGTACTATTCTATGAACCTATGAACTACAAATATTTCCTTAACTGTATTAGAAAGTTAAGAAATAACACCCAGCAATGTTCCACCCAGAGCTGTAGTTATTACATTGGTCCCACAATCCTGGCCACTGCCTTTAATTACAATGGAACAAGTTCTCTCAGCCCCCTCAATAACTAAAAAATGTCATTCATGGACTCTGATAACATACCAGGTTGGCTGAGTATCAGTGCCAAATATGACCTTTCAGAACACCTACATATCATCTTTTATCTAAGCATTTTCACTGCTTGCATTCTTGAAGCCTGTAAAACAGACACTGTAATGCACTACACAAGGGTGGCCTAGTCATGGCTCTGGTAACTACAGACCCAGTAATCTCTTTAGCCTTTTCTGTAAAGCTATGGAGAGCATTACCTCAGACTTCATTAATATGTACATTGAAAATTTCTTCACTCTAGACCATCATCAACTCAGCTTTCTCAAAGGAAGTTCCTGCCTTTATAACCTTACCAATTTCTTTGAAAAAGGAAAAAAAAAACAGTGGATAGTAGTTATGCAGTACACACAATATATCTAGTCCTGGTCAAGGCCTTTGACACTTTTCCCCATGCAGATAGACCTGCAAATCTGAATATAAGTCCTTATATTGTGTGGTGGATAGCTGACTAGTTGCCTGACAGAACCCATGAGGTTTGAGTCGCATATGCCATTTCTGAAAACAAAAAAGTTACCAATGGTGTAGCACAGGGCTCAGTTTTGGGATGTCTCCTATTTGGCATCTCTATTTCTCATGCATTCAGGCCAGCACTTCTAGCCTATGGTTTAACTAAGTTTTGCAGATGACTGTAAATTGGGTGGTGTTAGTCAGTCTTCAACTGACTTAAAATTGCTCCAGCATAGGTTAGACCATGTTAACAATTGGTACAAGGACAATGCTTTCAAATTAAATGTAAAAAATGTAGCATAGTTCATTTTGGTAAGCAAACAAAACAGTTTCACTTCTCATATGATGATGCAGCTCTCCTATCAGGTGCTGCTGTTAAGAGATAATTCGTTATTATTTGACCATCATGTTTCCAGAATAGTTTGGAAAGCCTATCATCTGGTTCATCTCATTTACAAAGGCATCATCAATGGATTCAAAGAAGTCTTAATTTCATTTTCCTTATATCTTATGAGACCTGTTATTGAATATAATGGACATTGTGGCATGCATTTGTCTAAAAATATCACACAACTTGAGAGACCTCAGAGATTCATAACTAAAAAGATCAGTGGCCTCAAAAGTCTTAGTTATCAGGAGAGACTGGTAGACCTTTCTCTCTAATCAGTCTCTTACAGTCTCCTCAGTGTAGATCTCCATCTAGCCTTTCAAGCCATAAAGGATTCAGCACAACTTGACCTCCTATTCCTTTGCAAAACTAATAGTACCTCAATTACCTGGTTAATGGAACTAAACATTAATCATCAGATAAATAAGACAGGTTGGCATGATAAACTAATATCCCAGTGTATTCCCCTGCTTTGGCACATGTGTCAAACAAATTAGCACCCTTACCACCTGCATGGAAAACCTAAATAACTAGATGGACAGCCTCCAATTCTCCCCCTGGTCTATTTTGTCCTGCCCTCCTTGAGACTAGAGAGAAACTTCTAACAGGTATGTAATGGTCTGCAGACCAATTGCTTGCACTTACCTATGGACCTATGATCTCTGATTAACAAAGTTTGTAGACATCTGCAAAGTGGGGGCTATTGTTAAATCACTCTGTAACACCAAACACCTCCAGAATGAATTGTCCCCAGTAAATGTTTGGTAAACTAAAATGATCTCAGACTAAATGCTAAGAAATGTGGTATCACCATCAGCAGCACTTGTAATAGCCAAGTTCTCTCCTCATCATATTTTATAGCAAATGGCACAATTTTACGAAATAAAAATCTAGTAAGAGACCTAGGAACTTGGGTTGATAACTGTCTTTCTCTCTCGCTCTCTTTTGACCATCATGTGACAATGGCTGTCAGGAAATCCTTCTATTTAACTCAACCAACAAATGAATATCATCGGGGTTTAAAGGTGAAATCACTCCCTTATACTCAGCATTGATCAGACCAATTATAGTTTCTTAGGTTCATAGGTATATGTTAGGCTAATGATCACTGCAGCCTTTATAAGCTTAACCATGCATTCCAAATGTATGTCACAAGCTTTTTGAGCTTTAGAGGTTATTTTAAGGGGTCTATATTACTAGACCAAAGACGCATTCTTTGGAGTGCATCTTGGTCGAACTTAAAAGGCTGAAAATGCAAAATATTGAAGCGGCTGTTAATCAATTCTTTCACTGGGAAAAAATTCACTTGGCCGCTTCGGTACTTTGCCATTTTTGGCACTGTAATGCGGTCTCGGAGTTGGTATATTTAAGTGGGGGTGAAGCCCCCCACTTAATGTAATGTTTGAAATTGATTTTTATTTTTTATTTTTTTGTTGGAACAGCAATTTTTTTTCCCTTGGAAAAAAAAATCACTGTTCTGACACTTCGACATTGTAAGCTTTCGCTTACATAGGGTTGATTAATCACCGTTCGCTTATTTAAGCATTCAGTGATTTAATATAGACCCATTTCTAGTGGTATATGTATGTTACAGTATGATTTACAGACTGCCTATGTCCATTAGAGACACTGGTGCTAGACCTGGGGTGAATTTCTGATTTTAAATCTACTGCTCCAGGTTACGCTTTATTCAGGTTTAAGGAAGAACTCTGCTTCACATGGATGAAAAGTCTGTTCAGTGGAGAAAATTCTCTGAGACACATACCTGTCCCTCCAACATGTCCTATTTATGTTGCAAGCAAGGTTCAAGTCCCTAGACTGAGTAGTTCTGATGGCATTGGTTTTGTGAATGTGAAGAAGGTCCATCAGAGTGGGATCCAAGGATGCCTTTATTGCCAGGTACAGATCACCTCTCAACAGTCTACACAAAATCAAGTATAGAAATAGGGTGTTGAGGTGATCTGCATAGGATATGCTGTTTACACCCTGTACTGTTTTCGTAAGGAATCACTGCAGATCTTTCAGTTACTGCATGTGCCTGTTCAGGTACATACTTAAGGGGGTGTTGCATTCAATGATGGATGTGATGAGAGCCAAATAAAGAAGAACAATGACGTCCATGGACCTAGATTCCATGTCCTTGCTTATAAGTTAAGCAATACAGAATGATTTCTTTACTACCAATGACACATGTTGGTCGAAAGCCAGGTTAATATCCACACAATCCCCAAATCCCTGACTACTGGGTCCACTCTTAAGGGTGTGTTATTAATGAGGTAATTTACTAGGGTGCCCAATTTCCAAAAGGGCACTATTATGTACTTCTTGACATTGAGTTGTAAGCTGTGGGTTTGGCACCACTCATTTGTCTGTACTAGTCCTTCCTGTAGAATGTTAGGGTTTTGGAGGATTCTATGACTGCTCCTAGTTTACAGTTATCTGCCATTGACATTGACTTTGACTTCTGAGAAGTCAATATTAAAAAGGAGCATGCCCATCACAGAGCCATGAGGGACTCCACTAGTGACCAGCCACTGTGGAAGTGGTCTCCCCAATCTTACTTTCCTGGATACTGTCTGAGAGCCAGCTGGTTTTCTAGCAAATGATATAGAAGTTAATGCTTAATTCTGTAAGCTTGTTTTTAATGCCGGAATGAAGTATTGTATGAAATTCCTTAGCCAAGTCAACATAGTCAGTATGCACTTTTTTGCCTTGTTGACCTTTCAAAAAAAGGCAGCCAGGTTGAGTAGGCATGATCTGCCTTTAACAAAGCCAAATTTGGTTGGATCTGAAGTCATGTTATTATTAAGTATATGAATGATGATTCTTTCCATGGCTTTGCATATGAGACTGGTCAGACTTATGGGTCTGTAGTTCCTAATGTCTGTTTATGGACTGCCCTTATGTAGAGGGATGACCATTGCAGTCCTCCATTCATATGGCACAAAGCCTGTCTGGAGGCTGTGGTTAAATAGTGACTTCAGAGGTCCAGATAGGTCACAATTCAGGCTATTTAGGTGTACAACACCCCATATGGGACATTTCTCACTAAACATATCAAGGAATAAGAAAGACTGCAAAGGTTGCTAACTAAAAAGGTCACAGTCTTAAGAGATGTTGGAAGCTATATCCCTTTATTCATCATCTTATAGAGTTTGGAGGGGAGATCTCTGTATCACATATCATGTTGTTAGAGCCCTGGTTGTCCTGCACCTCCTGTAACTCAGCAAATCTAGCATCTCCACCATTACTAGAACTAGGGACCAAAATCTTCACCAACAGATAAATAAAACATGATGAAGACACAGGTTTATAACCCAGCATCTACTAAACCTCTGAAACATTTTCCCTGCATATTAACCAGTGGGACTCATTATATTTTTTATGTCCTTAAGAAGTCACTCACATATATGTCATGGGTTTCCAGTACTGGATATTTAAGGTATTACACACTGAAGATTTTAGCCTGGCTGGGTCTTTCTTGCATTTTTCACTTAATGGTTTGTCTGTGTGACCATTTTGTGCTTTGGTTTGGATGTTCTTTTAAAAATACCTAGTTGACTACATTGTTAGTCACAAATTTGCTCTGGAATTGACTGTCATGGTTCTCACGGGGAAAGGAGGTGCAACACAAGGGAGGGTACTGGTAAGGTATGAATAGTCATAAGACAGAGTGGCCTTGGAATATCAATGAAATCTATGAAATAAATGGCATTCTTAAAGTTAGTAAATTATTACAAGTCTAAGCTCTTCCTTAGCCATAAAACTTCAGCAATGTTACAATAAAATTGCCAAATCTGTTGCAACTAAAGCAGTGTCAATGTTGTTTGTTTTTCAGTGTAAGATTGCCTATCTCATATGTGATAATTTAATAAAGATGTTTATTAAAAAAATTCATTATAAACCAAACACACAAGTCGCACTGCTACATAGCCCTTAGAGATGTAAATTGGTTGGGCACCCATATACCCTCGGTTATACACAACGTCTCATCATTCGCACACAATAAACTGACCAATGCCCCAGCCTGGATCCTCTGCTATGTCTTTATTCCCCAGCTTGAGTCCTAGAGGGGAACTCAGGGGATAAGATGATTCTCACCATAACGAAATTAAAAATGTATCTGGTGATGCGTTTTACTCCAGTAGTGTTTTCAAAAAAAATGGAATACACTTTCATTAACCTTCAAGCAAGTACACACCATTAATACTTTTGAATCTGAGCAAAAGCTATATTTTATACTGGATTATGCTGCTGTGATACACTGGGATAGAATTACAATGTATACTGAAAGCCATCCTCCTATTACTGAAAACCTGTTTTACTTTCACTTACTTATAGCACTATATGATTCTGTTTCACGTATAGCAGTGTAAACCATTGTTAATCACCTCATGTCAAATAAATGTTAATTAGTTGCTGTAGAACATGCTGATCGAACGTCTAGAGGGATATTGTCACTCTTTTCTATCATTTCTATCATTATTGTTCATTATTTCTACCAATCACTGCTTTACTTATGTACCCTATCTCTCTGTACCTTATGTATGAATCCTATTGCTATATACTGCGTGATCATGTTATGTTTTTTAATTACTTTATGAATATGTTAATTATAATTATATTGTTATATTTCTTGGAGATTTTCTCCTCAGGCCTCAACTGAAAATGGGTTCTATGCCCAGTTGTACATTCCCGGTTATCACATGAAATAAATAAATAAATACAATTTTCTATAACTCTGGATGTAAGAATGTGGAAACAAAGTACAATTTATGTCTGTGTATGTGGCCATACGCACACACATACATACAGACAGAAATGCATACAGACACACACACACACACACACACACACACACACACATGCACACAGCTTTCCAGATTTTCATGTCCAGAAGATTTTTATTTTTTTGATGTATTTTTTATAAAATAAGTTTAAAAAATGTTTTCTGCAAGTAATACCAGTCATAATGAAATAAATAAAATATGAATTTAAATTTGGGACTTCCAAATCAAAAAGAAAAGAAATATCCTGTTAATCTATCTACTTTCTAAGTTTATATTATTAAAATTTTTAAATCTTTCCCTATTTTTTTTTTTTTTTCACCATTTTTTTAGGCTTTTGTCAGATTTTTTGTGTTGATACACACACACACACACACACACACACACACACACACACATGCAAAAAACTATTATACATTTATCAGTTTAACAAATCTGTAACTACTGAATATGAAACAGCAACGTTCTTTGTTGATTTGTGCATTTCAGAGTTCAGTGCCCCAATTCTAAAAGCAATAGTTTAAAATAAGCTGACAATCACATCAGTAAAATAAATTTAAAAGTCACAAATTTATAAAGTCAAAAGAATGAACTATGAAAAATTATTACATGTTTTCATAATTGTATGAATTGGTAAGTGTATAATTATATCTAATTTGTGGACTTAACTGTTATTCTCAGAGAACATAGTCCTACTATATAGATTGACTTTGTTACTTTGAAAGTGCATTTAAACAATGTGACTAATAAGCATTTAAAGTTAAGTATACAGCTAGAGATACATGATAGGTGCCCTAATGTACTTTACAGCTATATGCTATGTACCTTAATATGTATTTGCAAATGGATCTATGTCATAAGATCGACTTTTTGGAAAGTCAAACTTCATATGTTTGACACCATATGACTGACTTTATGAAAAGCCAAACTTAAGAAAACAACAAAAATTTGTATTTTTGTAAGGGGTGCAAGCCCCCCCCCCTCTGCAAATTACATATACCTTCTCCTAGATTGCACTACAGTGGGGAAAAGGGTAGATTCCGCTATCCCCACTCCCCTGAGTTTTCTATACAAATGCTTTGGCTTTTCAGAAAGTCGATCAAGTGTTTGGCAGTGCTCTGTATAGATGCAAGCACTCTGAGTTGACATTTTTCCTGTAAAGGCACCCTTGAAATTTCAACAATACCTCGTCATACATACGGCAACTAGTTTGTGCAGTGACAAGCTCTGTCCCCAGATATGCAAACCAGATAGTCCTGACTTACTCTACATTTTCAATGCAACCATCTAATCAATAAAAAAAGGGCCTTTTGCCATGGATATGAACTTTCCCACCATCACACAATGCACAAAGCACAAAGCAGGCACATAAACCCACATATGCTCAGACACTTAAATGTGACCTTCCTAAGCACAAAATACCTCCTAGATGAAACACATATATCAAATGCCCTCAGCATCCCCAAAGGTACTCTTTTAAAACAACACATGCAGCCACATCTCGTGAAGCCTCTACTTCTAATCCCATAAGGCAAGCCACCACAAAATCCAACATTCTGGTCATTGGAGACTCCATTGTGAGACACACTGATATCCCTCTCACCAGGCTGAGTAAGGAGAAAGTCACGGTCGGTCGCTTTTCAGGGGCCAGGATCTGCCATATTACATATGTGCTCACATCATTGGACCACAAGTATCAGTATGACTGAGTCACAGTCCAAGTGGGTGTAAATGTCCTGAGAAGTACCTCCTTAGACTATATGAAGAGAGACATCATGGAGCTCTCAGAATATATGTCCCAAGCTGGTATGAGTCCAACATTGAACAGCATTCTACCTTCTCCAAGAATGATGCCACAATACAATACAAACAGAAGATTATTGATTTTAATAACTGTCTTAGTTTCTGGTGTCATTTTAAAAAGGTGCAGTATTTGTCAGCATGGAAATAGATGGTCAACAGATCACACTGCTTAGCCAGGTATGGTCTCTCCCCTCTAGGCTTTAGAATATTAGCTAAAACATTGTCCGCCACCATAATGTCTTTTCAAAGCAATGCCAAACTGAAAGTACTTCTGACATAGCAAATCAAAACAAAGAAAATCTAGAGGTGTTACTGCTCAATGACAAAAGTCTAACCAAGAAGCTCCCCTCAATACAAGCTCTCCTCACCCTAGAAAATTCAGACATAAGTACAGTCCCTGAGACATGGCTTAAAGTTATGGAGAGCACTCCAACAGTGCAATGCTATAATGCCATCTACATATTTAGACAAGTTACTACACAGGCAGGGACTAAAGATGGAGATGTTTCAGCTAACATAAAAAATAAATATACCTTAAGGCTGGTCAAACAGGACAATGCAACATGAGCCTTTCCACGTTCAAATCAGCAAAGAAAAAAAATCCCATGCCACTTCCTTGCAAACTATCACCCCAGCTATGCCAACTTTCTTATACATATTTTTCTCTACCCTCCAATGAATTAGCAATTTTTCTCTTCTGATTATGCATTAAAAAAATCAACTCATGTATACTCTGCATGATCGTTCACGTGAACATATGAAAACATTCAATTTGTGCAACTATTCTCTATGGAAACACATTGTTCTGTATTTTCTGTAACTCCATTGTTTCTGTATTTCATTTATTTTGTAAAATTTATTTTATTTTTACTTGCTGATAATTACCCTGTCTTTTCTATCTTTTTTTGGAAATTTCTCCCTGGGTCTCTGTTGAAAATGGGCTTCTGGCCCAGTCAGACATAACTCGGTAAACAAATGTAAAATAAATAAAATAAATAAATATAGGTCTCCCACTATGACCCGGGAAACCCATAATGTGTATTTAAGCTTACCGGATACACTCGCCATCCAACTCAAAACCATATTCATGGGTAACTTTAATTACTCTACTGTTAACTGACAATCATATATGACACGAAACATGCAGGCACAGAGATGCTTGGATTTTATAAATACAAACTCCCTAGACCCGATTGTCAATATATTAACAAGGGGCCCAAAAATACTGGATCTGGTCCTCACTAAAATGGGAGAATGCTGCACACCCCTAGTGTAATGTCCTCTTGTGGAAGGTCAGACCACAAAATGGTCTTGTTTGGAGTAAAAATAAAACATGGAACCCCAGCTAGCAATGGAATGTATAGAAACTACTCTAAGGCAAATTTCTTATTGTTAAATGTTAACATGGCAACATTTCAAGCCCCCTCTAAACCCTGAGAACACTACTGCCAATGCAGAGGTGTTCACTGAAACCCTATGTAAGCATGTTAATAGTTGCAAAGAGGCAGCTGTATCCACAAGGAATATGTACAGCACTAACTCAAAAAACAAGCCACCCCAGTGGGATCACAGCATCACTAGGATATAAAACAGAAGAAAGAAAATCATGGCATAAATGAGAAGGTGTAGCACCCAGCAAGATAAAAGCACTCCCATCAAACCAAATAAACAACTCAGGGGAAAAATAAAGTCTACCAAAGCCAAATTTGAGGTAAAGTTGGCCTCCCAGGCCAAGGACGACCACAAGACATTCTTTAGCTATGTCGGCAACCTCAACAGCAATTCACAGTTGTGTGCAGAGCTCATTGTTAACAGAGTCATAGATAATCACCCAGAAGATATAGCAAACCTACTGGCTGACAAATACATCTCTAACTTTGCCCCTCTCTCCCCTCAGCCTTTTCTCAGGAAATACCAACAAATGTAACTCCTCCTGCTATCACTAGGGAACAGATCTTCTATGCTCTACCTAAGGCCAAGAATACTGCATCCATGGGACCTGACAACATCCCATGCCATCCTCTAAATAGAGTGAAACATGACCTATCAGGCCATTCAGAATCACTATTTAACCATAGTCTCCAAACAGGCTTTGAGCCTCATAAATGGAGAACAGCAACTGTTAACCCTCTGCACAAAGGCAGGCCATTTGCAGACCTTGGAAACCACAGACCCATAAATGTCACTAGTCTTATATGCAAAGCCATGGAAAGAATTATCTTGGAAATGATCAGTAATGACTTAGGAAACCTCCAGACATTGGACCCAACTTGGGTTGGTTATATCAGGAGCAGGTCATCCTACTTACCCTGGTGTACTTCTTTGTGAAGGTCACTAAAGCAATGGATGAGGGGCCTTGACCTGGCCAATGCATTTGACACAATACCCCACTTGGGCATTGTTGAAAATTTAACAAGTTTGGTATACACCCTTACATTTCCCAGTGGATAGTCGACTGGCTGACTAACAGGACCTAGGAAGTTAAAATTATGGCGTCTGCCTCTACAAAGAGGCCAGTCAAAAGCAGAGTCCCTCATGAATCAGTCGGAACCACTTCTTTTTGGCATCTAGAATTCAAGGCCAATGTCAAGGACCTCTGACTGACCAACTTTGCAGACAAATGCAAGATAGGAACAGTTATAGAATCACCCACAGACACTAATGCTCTCCAAGAAATGGCTGATACAGACACATAACTTATGTCAGAGCCATGAACTAAAACTAAATGCCAAGACATGCATAATAGTATCCTTCAGGAAGTCAGTCACCCCTAGTAATTATCAAATTTTTATTTTTGACAAACTCAAGAAATTAGGTATAAACCCGTATCATATTGACAACATACCACTAAGTGTTGACCCAATATTCAGGGACTTGGGGACAAACATAGACAGTAATCTAGCCATTGACCATAATATGTCTATAGTAGTGAGGAAATCATTCCATGTTGTACAAAGTATAAACAAAGGTATGGCATCTAGGTCCAAGGAAGTAATTGTTCCACTATATATATGGTGTTCATCACTCCTGTCATTGAGTAGAATGCCTCCTTTGGTAGGTGCCTAACCAGGCACATCCAACACTTGGAATGTCCACAATGGTTCCTCATTAAAACAATACAGGATATAAATAACATGTCTTAGCCAGACCACCTCAAAGCCCTATCCTTGTGTTCTGTCTCCTACAGGCTGTTGAGGGGAGATCCCTACCTGGCATACAAGACATCATTGTATCACACTTTAATTGACCTTCTGCACATCCACAAAATAAATAGCACCAGAATTGCCCATTCTAAAGACTTAAACCTTGCCTGTGATATAAATAGTACTTGCTGGACAGACAGGTATGTATCCTAGAAATTATCCTTCTCTGGAACAGGCTCCCCATGCATGTGAAGTCAAGTTCCACCCTAACTCAATTCAAATGCAATTTGGACAATTGGATGGGGAATAGGAAATTAATTCCTGTTTGGCACCAATGTCTTTAATGAACACAGACAGCTTCTAAATGGTTCATTTTCCAGGACCCTGCTTGCAAATGTTTCATCTCCCAAGCTCCTGTTTACACTTACCAAGGGTACCAGACCTTGTCAGAGATTTGGGATGCATGGCTGGACGTAAAAAGTTCCCACCTATCCAAGTACACATCTATGAAGCTACGAACCTATAAACCTATTAGGGGTGTATGTGGGCAAACTTTCTGCAACTTCCTGTCAAGAAACAAGATTGCAGTATGTTTGTGATGCATATGTATAAACTGCTAGTGCCATATTAAGTTAAAAAAAAACTTTAATTAAAAATGGCATTTTCCTTACATACCTCTAATGTCTCACATTATCTCCATAAACTGATTTTCTCTGTGTTTTAACCTTGAATATAGTAATAAAAATGTAACATTTTTTTAGAAAGTGCTTGAGCAGTTTAGAAAAAATATATTTATTTTTTTCGAATCGAGTGTGTTATAAATATGTATGCTCCATGAAAGCCACAAATTTTTAGTTTAGGATACCATGTGGAAAACTGATAAAAGTTCATTAGCAGTAGGTGACTATCTTTATAACGAAATGATAACAGTGCTGCTGGCTGACTTACAAACTACAATGAAAATTGTATTCATAAGAAATCAGAATGTTTTGAAATCCTCAGTCTGCATTTAGTGGTATTTCAGAAAAGAGACACATACATAGGATGATAATCATCATTTCCAAATCAACCTACAGATGTCTATGCAGCACTTTCACATAGTTCCATATACATGTACACACACACATTCCCACCACACACATAGACACACACACAAACATAGACACACACACACACACACACACACACACACACACACACACACACACACACACGCACACACGCACACACGCACACACACACATTCTAGTTCAGAGAAACCACTGAAAAAAGTCACCATAAATGAGAGTGAATGACATCCCCTTAGCTGAACCCCTAACTTGTAAGTAAGCTCTTCCATCATAGGAAAAACTTGGAAAAGGATAAAGCACTGCACCTCTAAACTGTCCCTCATTTTCAGAGATGTCCCTGTTTTTTGCTCAAAGTTTTGCACTGTCCCTCTTAATCCCTAATAAAACTGATGACTTTAGTTGCAAAACTGGTGGATTGCACTTAATACGTAATGACAACAGTTAGTTATAAACTTCTTTTGCTTCAGAAAATGCATTTTAATTCACATTCTCTCTTTGTGCCAAATTCTCATGTTAATAATTATAAGATTTTAGAAAAGTGTCCCTAATTATCCATTATTATTCCTGGAATTGTCCCTGATTCTGGAATTAACACACTGAGAGCTATGCAAAGCAGGCAAGGGCAGGCATATGGCTTCACTTACAGTCAAGTACTAGAATGTCAAACGGCAGATGAAGTACGAACTGTTGATGTCATACTAAGTGACCGTTCATGACATTGTCAATTAAATGCTGAAAATATATTAAAAGATAGTAAGGTAGCACCAGAGAGTCTGTACACAGGTTAAGGAAGACTTGTGTTGCTATTACTAGTGAACTGGTTTAATTTCTTCCAAGTATTTTGGGTTTCTAATTCCTTGTCAAGAATGCTTCTTTTATATGCCTTTCAAAAATCTCTAGGTTTGGTTCTTTATATTTTCTTCCCCAGTCGCTTCTTTTTCCAAATGGCCAAGTGTTTCTTGAATTTTATAATGTTTTTCATGAATCTGTTGTACTAATGAAAACAAATTTGCATTTGAAGCTTTTGACAGTTTTTCTTGTGCAAGTATTTTTCTTTCCTCTAATTTCTCTCTTAATCTTTTTGTATATCATCTATTGGGAAATTCTGGGCTTCTTCCATAATAGTAACAATATATATTTTTTTTTATCCTGGACTAGTCTATCACCTTTATGACTCTTTTTTGGCTGTCAGTTTTTGTGTTTTTGTGGACTACTATTTCCTTCTACAACAAGGTGTGGGGGGGTTGTCCTCCCACTGAGTCTGGCCTAACACCATTGTAGGAATGTTTTCATGTCTTCAGGATCCTACACTGTCATTTTTTTCCAGTTCTGGCACCAGTGCGCCTACCAGGACTGGGCACTTTTTTTATACTGCGACTTCTACACCCAACTGCATTTTTTTATTTTTTAACCTACTTCTGTCCATGATATATGCTATATAAAATGCAATCTATTTATCAGTGTTGTCTTTGTGAGATTTTGTAATAATAGGGCCCACTTCATAAAGGTACTCACCAAGGCTTGAGAGGATGAATTCAATTCTAGCAATACTGCTCTGTTTTGCTTTTTGATTTTTTCATCTCTCCATTCAGGCCCCTAACTGCTCTGTGGCATTGTGCATGTAATATCACACTCTGTAACCTCACATTAGTGGAATGTATACCCCAAAGCTAGACATTTTTTTTCATTTTTGGTATTACATGGAGCTGTGGTCCCATTTGAAAATCAATCGCAGTACTGAGACATTGACTTTAACTTTGTTTCTGCTGACTTTGTCTTTGTTTTTGCTGGACTTGTGACTTTGACTTTGTGCTGAACATTTTGTGCTATATTGAGGTATGTACTTCCTTACTGGGTGGCTGCGGTGGTGCAACAGTTAGCGTTGCCGTCTCACGGTAAGAGGTTCTCCAGTTCGATCCTCGGCTGGGGTGCCTTCTGTGCAGAGTCTGCATGTCCTCCCTGTGGTCGCATGGGTTTCCTCCAGGAGCTCCAGTTTCCTCCCACATCCCAAAGACATGCTGTAGGTGGATTGGACACTCTAAATTGGCCCTAGGTGTGACTGTGTGTGTGTGTGTGTGTGTGTGTGTGTGTGTGTGTGTGTGTGTGTGTGTGTGTGTGTGTGCCTTCTCTGGAAGGTTGGGCACTGGGCTGACAACTCAACACTGTAAAACTCCACTGCCAATCATGAGTGGACAGGTGATCTGCTGTGGTGACCTCTAACTGGGAAAAGCCAAAAGAAAAAGACTTCCTTACTGGCGGGCCAGGTATTTATACATTATTTGTATGTGTGTGTGTGTGTGTGTGTGTGTGTGTGTGTGTGTGTGTGTGTGTCTGTGTGTGTGTGTGTGTGTGTGTGTGTGTGTGTATGTGTCATTTGTTTTACTTTCGGTTGTTGGTAAGGCATGTTTTTGTGAATATTTTTCTTTGATGTTCCATTGATGATGTTTCACTATCAAAGTCTTTACTGGTCGCATAGTGGGATATTCAACCACATTTGTTCACTTATGTGCCATTTGGCCACATGAGCATCAACTAGAAGTTAGGTTACCCATGTCAACAGCTATAACAAACAAACTGCTCTAAGATATATTACCTTGTGATAACCATCTACTACACCATCCTGATAAGGGAATCTTATGTGAAGAGCTTCCACAGCCATGGTTGTCATGAGGTAACCTGGTTTAATCTGGGTATCATTTATGCAACATCAACATTTTGCGGTATCCTGTGCCATGATTCTAACAGCATTAACAAATGATGTAAGGCAAATATTTAGAAAATCAAGCAGATGCTGTAAAACTGAACCATTTTCTGAAATTATAGGCCATTCTGCTGGCTACTATAAGTTCAGTGAATATTAGAAAGTAGGTGCAATAACTTTTGTTGAAGTACAATACTTAGCAGTGAAGCTGTACTTGTTCATAACACTTAAAAAGATCAACTGTAACATATTTTAAGTCCAACCAAAAGTAATAATTCAGTATGTTAATAATGCTGACAGAATTAATTCTACAAAGCTCAAGAAAATTATTCCATACTGGAAAACAATATAGAGAAGGGATTTTATTTATTCTAAATATTCTCTTCAAGTTTATTGGTCAGACAAAAACACCATCTGTTTTATTGCTATTATGTTATACTTCCTTCCTGTAAAAATTATAAGGCTATATATAGTTTTGCTGCATTTTCTTTTTGATATTTGATAAAAAAGAAATTGTCAGTACAAAAAAGAAAGAAAAAAAAAAGAAACAGTGTGCTCTACTCTCAAAGAAAAGAGCTGCCATATAAAAGACCTATAATAAAAGTAACAGTTTCTGAGTTTCTGTTTAAATTTAAGAATGACTTCTTCCAGCAAAGCAATAAAACATTCTGCCTCAGAAAAATGTTTCATAATACTTTGTTTACATTATACAGAGACCTACAGGAAAATGCCATTGTTTCTTTATCTATTTTCTTGAAGACCAGATTCTAGCTAAGCATTTTAGTACCATTTTAGTATCCAAATTCTACCTGTTACACAGGCAATCAGTGTTTATTATGAACTGAAGTATTATGAAATTCTGAAACTTCTTATAATACAGGTATTTTTTAATGTTAACACCATATAAATACATGACGGAGAAAAATGTCTGATGCTTAAAATCCCAAATGAATAATTGCTGCATGAGGTTACATGCATGTTAAGTCTGAATTGTTTTTCTGATTTGCTTTACCTGAAATGGTGTGCATATTCAGCCTTAACTAACTACTACTGGCCACAAAGACCCATCTATCTGCAAGGAAACTTCTGCAAGTCCTGGGGTTCATGGCCTCCTGCATTCTACTAATTCCATATGCAAGACTGCATATGAGGAAACTACAATGGTATTTAAAAAGCCTACGGTGTCAACATTCTCAGGATCTAGAATCAATGATTCCTATCATACCTTGTCTACAGATAGAGTTCCTTTGATGGGCAGAGGCCTGCCACCAAAACAAGGGACTGCCATTCATTCTACCCCCTGCCACCCAAACCCTAACAACAGATTCAAAAACAAGGGACTGCCATTCATTCTACCCCCCTGCTGCCCAAACCCTAACAACAGATGCATCAGACTATGCATGGGGGTCCATGCCCTGTCCTTCACCTGGAAAAACAGTTTATGCCTTTCTCTCTCTGCCTTTCCTCTCCAAGGTACTACTAAAGATCAAACAGGACAAACCAAGGACAATTCTAATTGCACCAGACTGGCCACGCCAACACTGGTATCTCCTCTTCTGCAGTGTGTCACTGCTGGCACCATGGCACCTGCCTCAGACCCCTGCTCTGCTGTACCAGCAGGAGGGCCAGATTTTGCACCCACAGCTTCAAACCCTGAACCTGGCAGCCTGGCTAACTACCTGATCTCTCCGTTCCCATCCCTCAGTAAGCAAGTGATGGATGTCATTCTGGAGCAAGGAGGCCTAGTACTAGAAAATCCTATGCTGAAAAATGGAGAAGACATAAAGCTGTGAGCATCACCCAGATGATCTGGGATTATCTAGCAATCTGGATGCTAAAGGTATCTGCTGGGGAGGGTTGAGTGAGTTGTTGACTTTTGCTCAGACATCTTTGGTGGTGGGAGGCAGTCTGACCCAACGTTACATAACTGATATCCAACAGAGGTGAGTGTTGCAAAATGTACCAGTACAGGCCATGTAGCTCTTGGCTATAGAGGCCAGTACAGGACAAGAAAAACATGGCTACCAGGACACACTTGCACATATTAATGGCAGTTTAAACTAGGTATGGAGGTATACCAGTCAGTAAAGCAGCATTGCAGGAATCTGAATAATATCTAAATAATCTGAAGAAGACAGCAGATGGACAATTTCAAGGAAATACATAAGCAGTAACACCCACGTGAATGGGCATTATTGCAGAATAAAGGACCTGTCATGGGTATGATAAAAGTAATACTTCGGCAAGCTTTATTAAACTTCAGTAATGTCCATCCTGGAAGACATTACTGCACTTAGAAAACAGACACTAATAGAAACAGCAAAATGATTAAAACATTTCTCAGAAACTAAGTACAAAAAATAGCTGCAGAATAGCCAAAAACAAGTCCACCTGTCCACAATAAACAAATGTATTCGATCCAAACAGACATAAACAGACTTTAACAGAAGTGATAAGCGCTTTCGTCACTAGGACTTCAACAGATCTGTTTTTTTTTTGTACTTGGTCTATTTTGCTGCTGGAGGTGTGTTTTTTTGATTTCTCAGAAACTACTTTATCTATGGATTTTGCAAAAAAAAAAATGGTTTCTTCAATTAAGGAGGAATCTTTAAAATGAAAACAGCTGTTTTCAACATTTAGTGTCACAAATGAATACCAAACTGCAATCAGAGACTTATATATGCTTGTTTATTGGTAAAGGTTACACTATGGCAGGCATAAACAGAAATTATTTCAAAAGATTAATAAAATTTATGTATGTACAATTCCACAGACACCTAAATATATAAACTGAGGAGTCTAACCCCCCCAATTTTTTTAATGACCTACTTAATTACCTGACTACCAGACAGAGGAATGTTTATCTTATCATTAATATCATGGAATGAATGAGGTTAATAATCCATTGTATTCCTGTTGAATGAGGGGTTCAGACGTTTTGCCCCCCCCCACACTATCAACAAAAAGGCTTTAATAAAAGCTATCCATTTCAAGCTGGTTTACTTGCGTGGAATAATCAAGGAATTGTGTTCAATGTGTGTATTATATTTTCATTTAATATAAATGTATATTTAGGATGCGCATAAAGATTAAAGTTACTGTGTTAATATAACAGCCCTTTTTTGATTGATGACGGTGATCATTTCGCTAGCAGTTGCCCAGGTGATTGGAAGTAAAATGGAAAGAGAAAGTGGTATATCAAAGCATGTTTTATCGGCTGCATACTCAAAAGCAGACATGAAAGAAAAGAGCACACATATGAATCATTCAGATGATAAAAAGAAAGTCAATTTCGTGAAAGGAGGTATTATTTTAAAGAAAGGATGATGTGTGTGACTGCAACCACATTCCCAAAGGGGCAGCAAAATTAAATATACTTATGGAATTATAGAATGCATGTGACAGGCCCTGAGCAATTCATATGAGTGGTCAGCAGGGTGAGAGGAGGGGAAAACAGGGTCAGTTACTAATTAAATAGGACCTGTAGATTATTCTATAAATAATGACTAGTATAGGTGGGTTAAACATATTTATCCATCATTAAACATTGTCTTTTAATGTTTTGTATAGAATTTACAGTGTTCAGAGCATGAACATTTTCCAAGAATGCTTTGCAACTTCTGAGAAACACAATGAAAAAAAATAACTAAACAAATATATAGTCTTACCCAAAAAGACAAAGGAAGGAGCTATTGCGTCACTTTAGCAAAGAAAACAAAGATAGTCTTCATCTTTTTTGTATTATCAATGCTACGATCACCAGATCACCTACAACTCAGCAACAAAAAACTCCACCTGATGAACACATCTGACTGCAGTGGGCAAAAAGAAATTAGATATCACTTCCTGTGGCAGATTAACAGGTCTTCAAGTAAAGTAGCATCATGCAAGAAAGCTGCCTTATAGACAGAAGTATTGGTACTGACTGACAGACCCATAAAATCTTAATTTCTATACTGCTCTACATATTAATGTACCCAAAGCCCAATGATTATCAAAACTGTGCAGTTTTTATTTCCTAATAAAACAAAAGACAAAAAGACAGTGGTGCAGACTTTTTCTTAAATAACCAAAACCAACAAAAGTAGCATTCTGAACAAAAGGAAGAAACAAAGAGTATGTCTTTTTCTAATACTTCTAGAGCCTCTATAAAAAGAACAAAAAGTACAGTTGTGTACACTTACCATAAAAGTGGATGTTCGAGTGTATTCACTGTTGCAGTCATCACATTTCAGTGTGACCTGGACTGCAACAGTGAATACACTCAAACATCTACATTTATGGTAAGTACTGTGCTATGTTCTTCGTGTTTCACTGTAGCAGTCATCACATTTTGGTTATCTGCTTGCAGTAGCCCTCAGTCGGCCTGATTATCAAAGTCTTGGGTCCTGTGTCAGTTGCTGTCTCATCTTCCATGACGTTAGGTAGTCAGGGGTATAAAGCATGCAGCCAATGCCATTTTATTAGTTTTTCTTGTCCCAGATGTCAGGTGCCCCCATAATGGGAAGCAATTATATACAAGATTACACCTCCAACAAAAAGCAAATGCACCAGAAAGCTTTAAGCATAGTAAACAAGAATAGAGGTGTAGACAAAAGAAGTCAGGGGGCTGGAGGGAGGGTAACCAGGACTGCAACAGTGAATACACTTGAACATCTACATTTATGGTAAGCGTAGATGACTGTACTATGTTCTTCATGTTTCACTGTTGCAGTCATCACATTTGGGTAGATTCCCAAAGCTAAGGATGGGAGGAGGTAATTAGATAGCATATATAGCATAGATAGTGGGGTAGGTTTTCCATGGTGCTTATAGCAAAAATTAATGCAATGGCTATCCACTTAGAAATGGTTTGCTCTGAAATAGCTTTCCCCACTGCCCCCACAGCAAATGCAGCCAGCAGCTGTTCAGATCTCCTGAGAGGTTTAGTCCTGTCCAAGTAAAATCTAAGTTGTCTGTGTATGTCCAAGGAGTGCAGTATTCGTTCCCCTTTGTTCTGTGGATTAGAAAAGAAGGTTGGCAAATGAATGGACTGATTAAGGGCCACACTGGATACCACTTTGGGTATGAAGGAGGGACTGATCCTGAGGGACACCCTGTCTGCATGAATATGATGAAAGGCTCCACAGCCACGAGGGCCTGTAATTCAGACACCCTTCTTGCTGAAATGATGGGTAGAAGGAAGGCAGTTTTCCAAGAAAGGAATTTCAACTCTGCACTTGCAGCTGGCTTGAAGGGAGGTAGAGTGAGCTTTTCCAATACAAAGCTAAGGTCCCAGGCTGGAGTAGGGGCTCTCCTGGGTGGTCTTAGGTTTATGGCCCCTCTGAGGAATTGCTTCAGGAGTGGATGAGAGAAGAGGGGTGGTTCTGTATTGTAATGAGCTGAAATGGCTGAGGCATGAATTTTTATGGAGGAAAAGGAAATGCCCTTGTGAAGCATCTTAGTTAAGTATTGAAGAGTCTGAGGTAAATTGGTTGCTGCTGTGTCCATCCCATGAGTTTGGCTCCAGGAACAGAATTCTTTTCCATTTTTCAGCATAGGATTTTCTAGTACTAGGCCTCCTTGCCTCCAGAATGACATCCATCACTTGCTTACTGAGGGATGGGAACGGAGAGATCAGGTAATTAGCCAGGCTGCCAAGTTCAGGTTTTGAAGCTGTGGGTGCAGAATCTGGCCCTCCTGCTGAGATAGCAGAGCAGGGGTCTGAGGCAGGTGCCATGGTGCCAGCAGTGACACACTGCGCAAGAGGGGATACCAGTGTTAGCATGGCCAGTCTGGTGCAATCAGAATTGTCCTTGGTTTGTCCTGTTTGATCTTTAGTAGTACCTTGGAGAGGAGAAGCAGAGGGGGAAAGGCATAAACTGATAGGTTTTTCCAGGTGAAGGACAGTGCATCCACTTTCCAAGCTTGTTTGTGGGGAGTCCTTGTGCAGAATTTGTCCAACTGGTAGTTCTGGGGGGAGGCAAACAGGTCTATCTCTGGGCTCCTACATTTGTTTCTCAACATGTTGAATATCTTTGGTTCCAATTTCCACTCGTGTGGGTCAATGAGATTTCTGCTTAGGTCGTCTGCCTGTATATTTAGATTCCCTGGCAGGAATTGAGCCTGTAGGTGCACTTTGTAGCTCAAGGCTGTGTTCAACAGAGCCATAGCTAGTCTGCAGAGAGGGTATTAGTGGGTTGCCCCCTGCTTGTTTATGTACCACATAACAGTGGTGTTGTCCGTCTTTACCAATAATTGTCCTGGAAGAATGTGGTCCTTGAAGGCTGTCAGAGCTCACTGTACAGCTAAAATTTCTTTTTGATTGATATGCAGGTGCATTTGACTTGGGTTCCATTTGCCTGAATGCACTGCCCTGCCAAGTGAGCCCCCCATGCATAGTCTGATGCGTCTGTTGTTAGGGTTTGGGTGGCAGGGGGTAGAATGAATGGTAGTCCCTTGTTTTGATGGCAGGCCTCTGCCCATCAAAGGAACTCTATCTGTAGACAAGGTATGATAGGAATAATTTTTTTTATATCCTGAGAATGTTGACATCATAAGCTTTTTAAATACCATTGTAGTTTCCTCATATGCAGTCTTGCATATGGAATTAGTAGAATGCAGGAGGCCATGAACCCCGGGTTTGCAGACGTTTCCTTGCAGATAGCTGGGTCTTTGTGGCCTGTAGGCTGTCAAATGAACTTTTTTTTCTCTGGTGTGAGGCAGGCCATCTGGGAAGTTATATTCAAGCTTGCTCCCAGGAATACAATTTGTTGGCATGGTACAAGGTATGATTTATTTTCGTTTATGGTGTACCTCAGAGAAGTTAGCAATTTCTTTACAAATGCCAGATGATTTTAATAGTATGTCCTGGCTTTCTGCCTGAATTAGACAATCGTCCAGTTATGGGTATATTTGAATGTTTCTTTGCCTGCAAAATGCAATGACTGGAGCTAAGCACTTTGTGAATACCCTAGGCCCAGTAGATAAGCCAAAGGGCAGTGCAGAGAACTGATAGTGCATGTAGCCTGCTCTGAAGCGTAGGTATCTTCTGCAAGATTCCCTTATTGGGATGTGCAGGTAGGCTTCCTTTAAATCCAGTGTTGCCAATCAGGCATCTTTGCCTAACATGGGAAGCAGATGATGAAGAGTTAGCATCTTGAATTTTGGGATTACCAAAAATGTGTTTAGGATAGACAGATCCAGGATAGAACACCAGGAATTGTCTTTTCTGGGTACCAGGAAATGTCTTGAGTAGAAACCTTGCCCCCATTCTTCTTCTGGAACAGGTTGAATAGCCCTGATGCTTAAAAGAGAGAGAAAGTACAGTTGTGTACACTTACCATAAATGTAGATGTTCAAGTGTATTCACTGTTGCAGTCATTACATTTGGGCAATCCTGCTTGCAGGTTGCCCTCAGCCGGCCTGAATTCCAAAGTCTTGGGTCCTGCGTCGGCTGCTATCACCCCTTCCCTGACGTCAGGTCATCAGGGGTATAAAAGAAACAGCCAACGCCATTTTCTTCAGTCTTTCTTGCCCCAGATGTCAGGCGCCCCCAAAAAGGGTAGCCAAACTTTATATATATATATTCAGAAATACACCAATATAAATTTTACCTTCATCTATAAGCAAATACACCACATAGGTAGTATAAATCAGAGAAGGAAAGATAAGATCCAAAAGAATAAAGGGGGAAGGAGGGTGGGTAACCTGGACTGCAACAGTGAATACACTCGAACATCTACATTTATGGTAAGTGTACACAACTGTACTATGTTCTTCATGTTTCACTGTTGCAGCCATTACATTTGGGTAGAGTCCCAAAGCTATGGTTGGGAGGCTGGAACTAGACAGCAGTAGGAGCGGCTATGAGGCCCTGCAGAACTGCAGTGGTGAAGCCTGCCCTGGATTTAGAGTAGAGTTGCAGATGTTAATGCTTTGTAAAGGTGTGCACTGAACTCCAAGTAGCCGCCTCTAAAATGTCTCTGGTTGGTACTCCCCTGAGAAAGGCTGCTGAGGTGGCTGCAGCTCTGCTGGAATGAGGCCTAATGCCCTTAAGCACTGGCTTGCCATGGTGTAAGTAGCAGAAACGAATGCAGTGGTCTAACCACTTAGAAATAGTCTGCTTTGAGATATGCTTTCCTTGTGATCCTGCAGCATATGCCACTAGTAATTGCTCTGTCTTCCTGAAAGCTTTGGTTCTGTCCAAGTAGAATCTAAGCTGTCTGTGTACATCCAAAGAATGCAGAATTCTCTCCCCCTTGTTCTGTGGATTTGGAGAAAAGGTTGGCAGATGGATGGCTTTGTTAAGAACCACACTGGACACTACTTTAGGCATAAATGTTGGGTTTCTCCTCAGGGAGACCCTGTCTGGATGAAAAAATATGAAAGGTTCTACAGCCATGAGCTCTGAAACTCATCTTGCAGAAGTAATTGCTAAGAGCAGAGCTGTTTTCCAAGATAAAAACTTGATATCAGCAGTAGCAGCTGGCTCAAAAGGAGGCAGGGTGAGCTTTTCCAAGACATAGTTGAGGTCCCATGCAGGTACTGGTAGTCTCCTTGGGGGCCTTACATTTTTGGCTCCTCTGAGGTACTGCCTTAATAAAGTGTGAGAAAAAAGTGGTGGCTCTGTATTGTAATGAGCCGAAATGGCAGAGGCATGAATTTTAATTGATGAAAAAGATAGGCCTTTGTCCAGCATCTCAGTTAAGTATTGCAAAATCTGAGGAATGTTTGGTACCGCTGTATCAGTTCCTTGTGCCTGGTTCCAGGCACAGAATCTCTTCCATTTTCCAGCATAAGACTTTCTAGTACTAAGCCTTCTGGCTTCCAGAATGACATCCATCACAGCTTTACTGAGAGGTATTTTTTGTATGACTACATTATCCACCATGCTGCCAAGTTTAATGTCCTGAGTTGGCTGTGCATGATCTGATTGTTTTGCTGGGACAGTAGTCGAGGTATTTGAGATAAGGTCCAAGCTGGGTATAGAAATAAGTTTCTTAGTACTGGATAAAAGTACTGGCGTGGCCAGTTTGGGCCAATCAGTATCATTTTTGGCTTCTCCTGTCTGACCTTTAGGAGCACCTTGGGGAGGAGAGGCAGTGGAGGAAAGGCATATACTGACAGTTTTTTCCAGCTGAAAGATAGGGCATCCACTTTCCATGCTTGTCTGTGATAGGTCCTTATGCAGAATCTTTTTAGTTGGTAATTGAGGGGGGAGGCAAATAGATCTATGTCTCGGCATCCCAATTTCCTTGTTATCATGCTGAAGACTTGTGGATCCAGCTTCCACTCGTGGGGATCCATGAGGTTTCTGCTTAGTTCATCTGCCAGAGTATTTTCCTTTCCTGGCAGGAATTGTGCCTGCAGATGTACTTGGTAAGTCAAAGCTGTGTCCCACAAGGTCATGGCTAGTCTGCAAAGGGGCTAAGAATATGTGACTCCTTGCTTGTTTATATACCACATGACTGTGGTGTTGCCTGTCTTTATCAGTAGTTGTCCCGGATGAAGTAGGTCCTTGAAGGCTGTCAGGGCATTTTGAAAAGCTAACATATCTTTTTGATTGATATGTAGATACATTTGGTTTGAGGACCATGTGCCCTGAATGCATCTTCCTGCCATGTGGGCTCCCCAGGCATAGTCTGATGCATCCGTTGTTAATGTCAGCATGGCTGGAAGCAATGTGAATGGCTGTCCCTTGTTCTGGTGACAAGCCTTTGCCCACCATCGAAGGGAATGAGAGTAATGACTGTTTCCAGACTGTGGCAATGTTGAGTCCAAACACTTTATAGAAACCATTGAAGTTTCCTCATATGCAGTCTTGCATATGGAATTAGTAGGATGCAGGATGCCATGAAACCCAAAGCCTGCAGAATTGTTCTTGCAGATAACTGGGCCTTTGTTGCCAACATTTTGAAATAGGTAGTCAGTTGCCTTTGTTTGTCTGGCATGAGATAAGCCATCTGGGCAGTTGTATTCAAGCTTGCACCCAGGAATGTTATCTCTTGTGAGGGTACTAGTTTTGATTTCTTTTTGTTGACTGTGTACCCTAGGCATGTTAGAAGTCTTTTCACAAATGCCAGATGTTGAAGAAAAATGTCCTTGTTCTCTGCTTAAATGAGATAGTCATCCAAGTAAGGATATATATGTATTCCTCTTTGTCTGCAGAAAGCAATTACTGGTGCCAGGCACTTTGTAAAGACCCTGGGCACAGTAGATAAGCCAAAGGGCAGTGCAGAGAATTGGTAATGCATTGAACCAGCCTTGAATCTTAGGTATCTTCTGCATGATTGTCTGACTGGAACATGCAGGTATGCCTCTTTTAGGTCTAAAGTCACAAGCCAAGCATTCTTGCCCAGCATGGGAAGAAGCTGCTGCAAAGTCAACATTTTGAATTTTGGAATATCCAAGAAAGTGTTCAAAATAGATAGGTCCGGTATCGGCCTCCAGGCCTTGTCCTTTCTGGGTACCAAGAACAGTCTTGAGTAAAATCCTTGTCTCTGCTCTTGCTTTGGTACTTGTTGAATGGCCACCATGTCCATGAGGGAGGAGACTTGTTTTTGTGCCTCCGCCCATTAATTTTTTGGCAGATCTGGCCAGCCGTTTGCCTTTGGAAGAGTATGGAAATGGAACTTGTAGCCTTGTGACACTATGTTTAAAACCCACTTGTCCTGGGTTATGATGTGCCAATTTTGAACAAAAAGTGCTAATTTTCCCCCTAAGGGTGCTGCCAGAAGATAAGTGCTTGGTGCAGGCAGGGGGAAGTCATTGGGACTGTTTTCTGTATGTTTGTGATCTGTCTTCTCCAGCTTTGGAGGTAGAAGCACCCCATTGCTTGGGCGTATAAGAACTGTGCACCTGGGATCTGCCCCTAGGGCATCTGGATTTGCCCCTTTGACGTCTGTCTGACACAGGAAACGACCAATTTTTTGTAGGCCAGTGTCTACTAAACCTAGGTGGCTGTACTTGTAAAACATCTTTGACAGTTTGCATAGATTTAGCTTTGTCCTCCATTTTCTTTAACACCTCCTCTGCCTTAACACCAAACAAAGTATCATGCTGTAAAGGTGCATCTAGTAATTTAACTTTAACATGATCAGGCAGATTTTGTTCCTTTAACCAAGCATGCCTCCTAATTACAGAACCTGTAACTGTGGCCCTGCAGGAGGCCTCCAAAGATTCAAACCACATTGCAAAGTATGTTTTCCAACTTGTTCTGCTGCATACAATAAATCCTGCATTTCCTTGTTTTCTGCACATTCAGACTTTAACAACGTTTTACTTAAGCATATGAAATTGACAGTTTAAGGCCCTTATAACCAAAGTTGCAGACGTGTAAACCTTTTTTCCCCGTCTTTCCAGTGCCTTTGAATCTCTGTCAGAGGGGATTGGGCTTTTTGCAGTGGAAGCCTTAACTCCCTTTGGACCCTGTGAAATAGTTTCTGGGTCAGCAGCAGGGTTTTAAAAAGAAATGTGTGTGAGTCAGGAACCCTGTAACATCTGTCAGGCTTAACAGGAGCTGGGGATAAGGAGTCAGGGGTCAGACTAGACTCTGAAAACACATCATCTACAATGTCTAACACAGGTGGAATGGCTAGAGGCCTGTGCTGAAGTAGTAAAATAAAATCCCTGAGCCTCTTTTTAGATTCTGAAAAATCTTGGCTCTCCCAGTGGAAATGCTCCCTCATGGTATGCAAGGTTTCCCCAAAGGAATAGTCCTTGGGAGGAGATGCTGAAGGTATAGATTCTTCAGCATCAGAATCAGAAGAAATAGAAACCTGATCTGAAGATTCATAGTCAGTGTCTTGACTGGGCCTCTTATCAGGAGGGGGATGGGAACCCCTGATCAAGGTAATTAAGTCTTTGGCCATTTTGAGCATCTGTTTTTTGGGCATAGAGGCCTGTCCACATGGCTCTTGAGTTTGTTTCCTTTCTTTAGAAGGTGCTTTAGTCTTTGCCTTTGGAGCTGAAGTCGTTTCAATGTAACGATGTTTAGGTCTGAATACACCCTCAGAAGCTGGTACCTGCTCAGCGGCTCGGGACCCATCTGAGGTATTAGCATCCGAGGCCAATACCTTGAGTATCCAACGGCATGGCCGACTCCACGTGGGAGTTGGTAGCAGCCTGCGACTCTAAAGTAGCGGGCGTCAGGGGCTGCGAAAGCGCCTCACTGAGAACCGTCGACTGGTTTAGGAGAAGCTTCGTCATTGGTTTTGGGCCTCGGTTGTTTTTCTCTATCCTTTTCTTTGCGTTTTTTGTAAACTCCGGTAGTCAGATGGCTATCTGACGACATTTCAGGATAATTAAACCGGCGTCCAAAAAAGTTTAAAGCAAAATCATACCGATGCTTAATAGTGCGTTGGTTAAATCTAGCACAAAACTGACAACCGGTAACGTTGTGATCAAGGCCTAGGCAAGGAATACAGTAAGAATGAAAATCCTTATGAGGTATTTGCTTTCCACAAGAAATACAATTATTAACTTTTTTCTGACATCGGTCTGGAGCAGGAAAAAAGTTTCCCCAATGGGGTACTTAGCTTTATTGAAGACTTCGGATCTGAAACTCAAACACGAAAATCTCAGGAGTCGGCCGACCGGCACTTGCGAACTGCTTCTGCTTCGGGCACCTTGCAGCAAGAAAGACTGAAGAATATGGCGTCAGCTGTTTCTTTTATACCCCTGATGACCTGACATCAGGGAAGGGGCAACAGCAGCCGATGCAGGACCCAAGACACTGGAATTCAGGCCAGCTGAGAGCAACCTGCCAGCAGGATTACCCAAATGTAATGACTACAACAGTGAAACATGAAGAACATCTTGCTTTTGATCCTCTGCCCACTGATTTGGGGGTAGATCTGGCCAGCCTTTTGGGGTTGGTAAGGAGTGGAAGTGGAATCTGTATCCTTGGGAAACTATATTTAAAACCCATTTGTCCTGGGTAATGAGTTCCCAATTTTTTTTGCATGCAGGGCAATCTTTCCCCCTAAAGGAACAGTCAGTTGAGCAGGGCTGGGAAGGTTTAAAGTTAAGTTACTGAGACAGTTTACCGTAAGGGGGAGTCTTACTACTCCCTGATTTGGAAGTGGGAGCCCCCCACTGCTTAGGCCTGTGAGTACCTTGGGACTGAAGCCTGGGTGTTCTGCTGGTTCTGGGTTTGGACTGAGAAGGCCTGGAAGAGGCAGGAAAGGACCAATTCTTAGAGGGCCAATGTCTACTAAATCTGGGAGGTTGTACATGCAGGAAATATTTAACAGTTTGCATAGATTTAGCTTTTTCCTACATCTTTTTAAGTACTTCTTCTGCTTTGTTGCTAAACAGGTGGTCTTGGTTTAAGGAAGCATCCAGTAATTTAGCTTTGACATGATCTGGCAAAGATTGTTCCTTAAGCCAAGCATGCCTTCTAAGTACACACCCAGTGACAGCAGCCCTGCCAGATGCCTCTAATGAATGAAAACCACATTGCAAAGTATGTTTTCCAACTTGTCCTGCAGAATGCATTAAATCCTGTAATTCTTTATTTTCAGCACAGTCAGGAATCAACATCATTTTCTGTTTAAGCAATCCAGTATAATATGCTGCAGATACTTTAACATATGAAACTGCCAGTTTAAAGCCCTAATGGCCAAAGTTGCAGAAGTGTATACCTTCTTTCCCCATCTATCCAGTGCCCTGAAATCTCTATCAGAGGGGGTAGGATTTTTGGCAGTAATAGCCTTAATGCCTTTGGGTCCCTGTGAAATGGTCTCAGGATCCGCAGTAGGATTTTTAAAGAGGAACTTGTGAGAGCCAGGTACCTGTAATACCTATCCAGTTTTCTGGGAGCAGGATGTATAGTGTCAGGGACCAGGCTAGATTCCGAGAAGGCCTCTACAATGTTCAGTACAGGAGGAATAGCTAAAGGCCTGTGTTGAGGCAGGAGTAAGAATTCCCTAAGCCTCTTTTTGGTGTCAGAGTGATCCCGGTTTTCCCAGTGGAAATGCTCCCTAAAGGTATGCAAGGTTTCACCAAAAGAGAAATCCTCTGGAGGGGAAGCAGAGGGAAATTGAGTGCTCTGCATTAGAATCCTCATAGGTAGATAAAGGCAAATCCTGGTCATCAGAGAAAACAGAAATTTCAGAATCCTGATCAGAAGAATCAGAAGGAAAATCAGTCCTAGGTCTCTTAGAGTGGGAAAGAGTGGCTTCCCCTGATTAGAGTAATAAGGTCCTCAGCCATTCTTATCATTTTTTTTAGGCATAGGGGCCTGAACATGCAGTCTGGACGTCATTTTTTAGGCATAGATTGAGTTTTAGGCCTTGAAGTAAAAGATGGCTTTGGTTTAATATGCAAGTCAGTAGGCCTGAATACACCCTCAGAAGCCGATGCCTGCACAGCAGCTCTGGACCCGTCCAAGGTAGAGATATCTGCAGGTTCCACAGTCGAAGTATCTTGCGGCATGCTGAATAGGTCTCAGTAGAGGCCTGCGAGTCTGAAGTAGCGGGTATCAGGGGCTGTGAAAGCGCCTTACTGACTACCGGCGAACTGGCGACTAGCTTAGGAGAAGCATTGTCGGCAGCTTTGGACCTATGCGGTCTTTATCTTTGCAGTTATCAGAATGTCAGTAGTCAGGTGGCTTACCCAAGCCATTTCTGGATAATTGAACTGAGTACCAAAATATTTGGATGTGAAAATGAACCGACGACAAATAGTACAAGGTTTGAATAAGGCACAAAACCAACAGCGAGGTACGTCGTGGTCTGTGCCTAAGCAAGGAATGCAGTACGAATGAAAATCTTTGTGAGGTATTTGCTTTCCACAAGAAATACAATTGTTAACTTTTACTGACATCAGTTTAGAGCAAGAAAAAGGATCCCCAATGAGGTACTTAGCTTAGTTGAAGACTCTGGATCTGAAACTCGAAAAAAATTTCAGGAGTCAGCCAAGTGGTACTTGCAAACTGCTTCTGCTTCGGGCACCGCACGGTAAGAAAGACTAATAAAATGGCGTCGGCTGCATGCTTTATACCCCTGACTACCTGACGTCATGGAAGATGAGACAGCAACCGACGCAGGACCCAAGACTTTGATAATCAGGCCAACTGAGTGCTACTGCAAGCAGATAACCCAAATGTGATGACTGCAACAGTAAAACATGAAGAACATATGTAGTTCTAAACAGTCCAATAATTTCTTTCTTTCTTTCTGCATTAGCAAAAAGCAGGATCAGAGTCCATGGCAGAACTTATCAGTTCTATTGAGAGTTCTTCCTTTGGATTCCTTCCTTCCTTATCAACATGCCTCTCAACTGTCCATGATTTTCAAGGATGTCCCTGATTTTGAAACAAATTTTATTTCTGTCCCTTGTAATCTCTCCTAAAACTGGTGACTTTTGGAGAAAAGGTAATTAATTACACTTAATAATAATAAATGATGACAATAATTTGAGTCACGGACTTATTTTACTTCAGAAACTTACATATTATATCACATTCTGTTATTCTGCCAGTGTCTCAAGGTAATTACATTAATATTTTAAAAGTGTCCCTGACTGACCCTAATTACTTCTGGATGTGTCTTTGATTCTATTAAGATCTGACCCTGATTGGTTGACAGCTCTGAGATTAGCAAACAGTGACTCTTCCTGACTGCAGCATAGCACTCAGAACAGATTTTCCAGCCAACCATTCCCACTCTGTTAGAAGCCATCTCCTCTGTTTCCATAGAGCTACAACCCTCTCATTTATACATTATAGGCTTATAGGTTCATATTAGGTTGCTAACCCAATGAACTATTTGTGGCCTAGTCAGTGATTCTACCCACTTCCCGATGCATGGATTAGTACCAGACTCCAACCTACTTTCCACCCCTTCTCATAAGGGCTAGAGTGGTCACACCTGGGGTGTACTGATGATTGCCCATCCAGTCATCTAGACTACATTAAAACTGGTCATGGAGTTTCTAAGGAGAGTCAGCTTGATAAAACAGGTATTCTGTGTGAAAGATATCTATCCCACCAACAGGTCCTATTTATGTTTCATTGAAAGCTTAGGTCTCTTAAGCAGGTATTTAGGGTAGCATTAATTTTGTGGATGTGTAGGAGGTTGCAAAGGGAAGGATCCTTCAAGACTCTTTAGGCAAGGCAGAAATCTCCTCTCAATAGTCAGGAAGGGAAGAAGAGTGAAAGCACGTTAAGGCGGTCAGGTAACTCATCGAGGACATGCTTTTGATTTCTTTGGTAAGAAAATGCTGCAGCCTCTTCAGCTAGGTCATATCTAACCAAGAAAATACAAAAGGGGGAATTATATTCTGTTATTGGTCTGATAATGAAGGGAGGCAATGGATCTAGAAGATAAGAAGATATGCCCCTGTTTATTAGTCCGGCTGTATAAAATGACCTCCTAACAACATTGGTCACATGATGGTCAAAATATAGTTCATTATCAATAAAATTGTCCAAGTCCCTAATGACTGAATTGGTTTTTAGAGGGGTGTTGCCTATATGATAGAAGCAGGAGTGCCAGAGTTTGCCATCTGACACAATACAGAATTTCCTGAAATTTAGTTTTGAGACTGTGAGCCAAGCATCACTTGTTAGAACAAGTTAGGCCCTCCTGGGGAATATGTAGGTCTTGTTGGGTATTTTTGACATCTTTAAATTTGCAGTCATCAGCAAATGCCATCAGCTACTGTGTCTGCTTTAAGGTCAGAGATGTAGTTACCAAACTTGAGTAGTCCCAGGACAGATCCTTGGACAACACTGCTGTTAACCACTCTTTCAGTTTAGACTGTACCTGCAATAGTAATAGACGGGTTTCTGTCAGTGAGACAGTTTGCTATCTAGTGGATAACAGAGGTTTACATTTCATTGGATTAGCTTATCAGTGATGCCTGAGTATGGAATGATATAAAAGGCTTTGCCCTAGTCTATTTATGCTGTATGAACCAATGCCTCCGTGACTTGTTTAAAAAAGTCCACCTGGTTCAAAAGGCAGGATCTGCCTTTAAGAAGCCCAGATTAGTTAAGGTTCAGGATATGAAGACATCCTACACCCTTACTTATGAGGTCCATAATCACGTGCTCCATTGGATTACAGATGAATGTGATGAGGCTGATAGGTCTACACCTGCCTGGGTCAGCCATGGGTCCCCCTTTTTGGATAAGGATGACTACAACCTGGCACATTGTTAGCACCCATGGAGCTATTGTTTTTATCTTAGAAAAGGCTTAGGACTTGCTCAAAGGTGATTTGGGGGTGGTAGTGTAGGCATGCTAATATGCTCAGAGCAATTTGTGGGAGATAGGGGAGTAAAGACTGAGTCATATTTGTCCAATAATATATTGGCAATGTCCTCAGAGGACAAGTATTTGATGTTATTTTTTATAAGCTCTGAGCATAATATCAAATACCATTTAGTTACGTAGCTGGTTATCTTAATTGAATCATGTAGGAATCCTTTCTGCTTAATACAAAAGGTATCTTGCTAGTTAAAGCAACAGTTCTGTGTACAGATACTGTATACACTACTTATGTAAGTTTTAAATCATGCCTGTTCCTCAGTTTAAATAAAAAAAAAACACTGTATGAGGATTATCTGCCGGATAAAGCCATGCTGTCCAAGGCCTTGTAAGTACTTGTCCTTGAGAAAATGACTAGCATTTCCCCAGTTATATTTTCCATATTCTTTCCTGCCATGATGGCCAGATGAAGCAGTCTCCAGTTCATGTGAACAGATTTTGGATCACCCATTTTGAAGTGGCACTGTTGTGACATATTTCTAGTCAAGGGACCCCATCCCATCAAGAAGATGATTGTGAAATTGTATCAACAGTAACTAGACTTAAGGGATCTTGAGGCACAGCCCATGTAGTGAACAGGTTTATTTTCTATTAAGTTAGGGAGCTCCTCTTCTACTCTACAGGTATTTTTGCCCACCTTCTTTGGAAGAACAAGTGTGAAGAATTCTCTAAGTTACCTGTTCAGGTTCTCTTCATCTTTATTTTCCACCATTCACTTGATCATTGTTGCTGCTACTTCCATCCTACTTTCTTCCTTTTAAGAGTGTTGTTCTTTTCCGGCTTTTATTCCTTTCACTAGGTCCATTTTCAGAATTGTTATTGCTCTCTGCACTTCCTCTACTATTTTTCCCCTACCTGAGTCATGCTATCTTTTTTTAACAATCCTCAAGACCCTCTTTTGCTTAAAGAAACCTCTTTAACTCCCCCCAAGCTACATTGGTCTTTTCTTTTTATATTCCTTCTATATTCAGTATGTTATTTCATTGTTTCCACATGCTTTGCATTACATTATCCCACAGACATAGTCTTCTGGGTACCCTCCTTTTCCCAAAGATGTCCCACAGTATTTTCAATATCCAGTTGTAATCTGTCCCACTGCATCTCAACACCACTGTTTTGTCTCAAACCTTTCTTCTTTACTTCTCATGGAAAACCAGACAACAACATTGACTCAGTTTGCTAATGTGCCCTTAGCCCTTTGTTTTAGGGAACACAATATCAAAGATTTTACTTTTTTTTGTATTTTACAAAGTATGTTACTCAAATTCGTCCTGGACTATTACTTCTACAGTCGCGTTTCCCTTTTAAGCCTAGAGACTGGCATGCTCCAGTATATGTCTAACAGGATTACATTCCCCATTGCTGTTAAACTTTTCTTCCTGCCTCTTTATTATATCCTTCATTTTCTTTTCTTGTATTAGGAGGCCTGCAGATTGAAGTTATCAATCACATCTCCCCTTTTTCACTTCCACTTGGCTAAAGCCTACATATACTACAATATTTCGTCTTTCTAATTGCTTTTCCCTGTGTTTCATTTCTCCCTTACATCGACACCCATCCCTCCTCTGTTTCTTCTCTGCTGATTTTTCTTTCTTTAAAGATCCTGTAGCCTAGAGCTATCATATTCTATTTGTTCAGGTGTCCATGACTTGTTATGACAGTTTATTTGGTAATATGGCCACTTGCAGTTCATCCATTTGTTTATCTAGAGTCTTCATATTGCTTAAATAACATTCTTTCATTCCCTTACTGCTTATTTGTGTTTTCCTTGTCTTTAACTTTAAAATGAAGTCAATTTTACCAAGGAAGCAGCAAAGTGGAAAAGTAACACAGTTCAATGTTAGTGGCAAAGTCAGTTTTGTGTTGGGCATTTGCTGCCTGCTAGCAGAAAACAACAACAACAAAAACAATGAAAAAATAAGCCACATTTTCATCTTTTCATCTTTGCTGCCAAATTGCTTATGCGTGAAACAGTATGATTGTAAAATTTAGATACTTTGTAATTTTTCCTGAATCAGATTTTGGTATCTTTTTCTCCTTGTTTACTGTCATTAACAATTACTCATATTAAATCTGATATGCAACACTTTTCTTGTTTTGTACTTCCTTAATTACATCTACTCTGGTAAGATTCATATACTTAGTTTGATAAGACAGCTATTTCCTGTTGTTACGACAAGTTCAGATGTCTTTTGCTTGAACTAGAATTACAGTGAATGCACTGGTAAATACTTTTCACATATCACATAATTAAATAGTTTGCTTGCGAGTTACACAAACGTTCTCCTTTACAGTAGTTACGTTATCAGTCACAAGCCAGAACAATAAATTTACCATTATTTTCCTGTTAAAATAAAATAGCAGTTGTTTTTTCTTCAACTGATGGTCTCATGGAGTTAACTTGGCAACATTTTTTGTATCTGTTATCATAGTCTCAAAGACAGCCCTGCACAACAAATGTTTGTTTGACATACACATAAAAGGTGCATTGATTATGTCTAAGTTTGGCAGTTTTTGCATACTTTTTTGCAATATCTAACAGCCACCTGTGATTTCTAAAATAGAAGTACAATAAATAATATTAAAGGCTTTTTTGTGGGGCTGTCAAATGTGTTTGATTAGAATGCATACCATGCCTGTCTAAGTGTGAAAATAAATGTCTATAAAGCAATGATAACTAGTATCAGTACAACATAAAATCATTACCTTAATTATAAATTATTTCTTTATAGATACAAGAAATGAGGACTGAACTTGGAGTATTTCACCACTACTCATTTTCAGTGATGGTCCAGTTTGGGATGCAGCAAAATAAGAAATACATGTTTTTTCTTTTTGCTGCGACAGCACCTGTCCACCATTACCATCATCTTTTAAATAAATGCAAGGGACCAAGACCTTCAGACCACTAGATCATTATGAACAAAAGAAGGCAGGAGTGTACAAATAGGTCATACCTGCATTTATTTATTTAAGAAAAGGCTGTATGAGACCATGAGAGACCAGGAGCATAAGAAGATAACTGACTGTTTTCATAATTTTTGGCCATCTAGGTAACAGCTGAAAAGTATATTCTTATTGTGAGACAAAGCAAACACATTCACATAAGATTTGTCTTGCCATCTAAATTTGTTTTAATCTGGTCAAAGCATCTAGATTTGTGAATGACTGGCAAACAACTAGGAGTTCAAAATGGATTTGTTTTTATTTGAATCTAAGTCAATGCAGTCCTGTATAGGAATTTGTTCTGTAGTGTACCTTGCAGTCTTTGTTCCAAAATTGATGGCATAATATTCTACCTTTCACCTGGCATGTTACAATTTCTTTAGATAAAAATAGCACATCTGTTCTTAAAAGCTTTCATCATGTCTTTACTTGTCCATTATCAATATATTCCTTTGAGGGCTTTGGAAGGACAGATAATCATGTACCTACTCAGACTGCTACTACTTTTATGTTGTTGATCCTAAACATCATACTGATAACTTCACTCTGTACTCAACTACTATTCCTTCAGCAGTCAGTTCCATCCTCATCTAACAGGGCTGCAATTCTGTCCACGTTTCTTTTCCTTCCCTACGAAACACATAACATTTTAACCCACATATCGTGGCCATAACTCTAAATAGCTTAATGGTCACTAACTACTGGTATAACTGCCATTCTCTCCATTGGTATTCAATGACACTGTGACATTTTATTTCCACTTTCATTATCTTTATTTGCATTCCTCTTTTTTACAGCCCCTTGACATTATTATTATTATTATATTATTATTATTATTTTATTCTACATTTTCCCATAGAAATAAAATATATTCTGTGAATCAATGTTATCTTACCTCAATACATTACAGCACAGTATGTTGTTATGATACCTGAACTCCACTATTCGCATTTACCATTGTGTTAAAATATTCTTTAATGGACAACAGCACATTAAAAAATGGTACTTGATGGAACATGTCAGTGACTGGTAAGGCTCAGGGACAATATAATAAAAGAGATAATGATGACTCACAAGAATCCTAAAGCCCAAAATACTGAAATATGGACTATCTTAAGAGAAAACTGAATAATAATAAACAACTCTGACATCCCCTTTAGAGAATTGCATTTTCTAACAACAAAACACAAAGCAGCAAAGTAGTCAAAAGTAAATACTTTTACCAAGAGGCATAGTCTTTTATTGCACCACATGTAACATAAGGGACTGGAACTTCACTTATCATACAGTCCTTTTTAAAGGTAATCCCTTAATAGACTACATGACATGCTGACAATCCTTTGTCAGCACATAATGTTTACCTGTACTTGGGATAAAGTGCAGCACATTTTCAGGACATGAGAAATAGAAAGAGACAGAGAGAGAAAAGAATGTTGAGGGGTTGCAGAGAAGTATGAAATAGCAGACAGTATAGGTAAAGTATTTAGAACAGGGGTAAAATATGTTAAAAGTCAATAGAAAATACCATCTCAACATGGGGAAAATTGGAAATCACGAAAAAAATGTAAAAATGGAGTAAAAGGCTTCATAACAAGAAAAAAGAAGGCGATATTTAATATGTTGAAATAGTAATGAGATCAAATATAGGCATTGCATACATACTTATAGAAGATCATACATAAATTGGAAACAGCGCATGTGATCCAGCTGCTACAAATGTGGTATATATATATATATATATATATATATATATATATATATATATATATATATATATATAAATAGTTTCTGCAGAACTGACTGTACAGCCACCAGATATTTAAACCCATTCCATCCTGAGAAACCTTGCAAATGTTATTAATACTGCTTGGCAGAGCATGATATAGAATTAAAATAACATATACTTTAATAGCCAAACTAATAATTACTGTAAACTACAGTTGTCTAATTCTTACTTGGTTAACTGTGCAAAAAATAAAAGAAACACAGTACAGGGTTAATATATCCATTGAGCTTGTCAACCCCAACCAGTTTTTGAATAATCAAAAAGCACAGACTTGGGATTCATGTAATTTCAATACTACATGTCCAGAAACAAGAACAGTAGATGAAACATTGTGTGGTGTCAAAAAACCAAACAAACAAAAAAAAATCAATAAAATGTTTAACTACGATACATTAGATAGAAAGTCTTCTGCTTACATAATCTCATCATTTCATTATACCTTATTCTGTCTCCTGTGGGTTGCTAAGGGGTGACCTGTGCCTGGCTTACAAGGCAGTGTCTGACCCGGCCCTGATGGACATGCTGCGCATTCATAAATCAAATTACATGAGGGTCACTTGCTCCAGGGATCTTAGCCTAGCCTCTGACAAGAACAGATGATGCTGGAGAGATAGCTATATCTGTCAGAGACTGACACTTCTCTGGAACAGGCTTCAGATTCACATTAAACAGAGCCCCTCCCTGACCCTCTTCAAAAGCAACCTTGATCAATGAATGGGTGACTGCAAATTCATTCCTTGGGTGGCAACCATGTCCCTCCTGGACAGAAAAAACTCAGTATTAACTACCATAGACCCTTACCTCTGCTAACTTCACTCACCTAACCACTGACAATTGGTGCAACTCGAAATAAATATGGTTAAGCTTGTAAGGGCTCTAGAGCTGTTAGCCTAGTAACCTTCTATGAACCTATGAACCTTATGTTACAGCCATTGATGTTGAATTGATATACATTTTGGCATCAACTATAACATGAAATAAAAAAGGAACTATAGGGCCTTATGAATCACTAGAGAGACAGAAAATGTTTACATAGACAGCTTAAATAAAATAAACAGTAACAGCTGACACTATAACAGTCCTCAGTAGTTTTTGACTATAACCCTTCCTGCACTTTCATATTGTTCCTTATACACTAACTTGTCAGAGCTGTAGCTATTTATTTACTACCTGGTAAATGCTCTGGAACAAAGGCCCTTTTTACACTTGACCTAGGCCAACAGGCTAAATACAATATATTACAAAGAAATAAAATGCAAATAACATTACTATAGTAAACTGGGCATATGTTGTTATACACTGTAACAATGACATTTATGTATAACCCAGACCATTAGTCATTAAAAATAAAGAAATAACAATGAAAATAAAATTTCTTATGGCAACATTAGGGTTCAGTGACCAATAAATGACCAGACAGCTCACAGATCAGATAATTCCCCTGAAAGTTAGTTTGAAAATATTGCAGAAGTGTTATACCCAAGGTATCAATAAAGTAAACTACTTTGAATTGTAAATGGTAAGAAAAATATTGTGAGGAACTTCACATCATAGGTAAGCTCCATAGGTTCGGATTCCATATATTTATGTTTATGTCAGCAGTAAACAGCATAATTAGTGGATAAAAAAGCAAAAACAAATACACAAGGCAGACTCTGGAAGTGAACTTTGATGAATCAGTAAGTTCTATAATATTCAACAAGTCAGTTCTTCATTGTTAATGTTGTTGTAATAGTGTCATGCACAACTAGTGTATTAGTAGTTGCCTTGTTTTGCACCATTTTCTTATATGGACTGAGCACATATAAATCATATGCATGTTTCTGTATGTGTGTCTATTTCACTATGTGTGCGTTTGTGTGTGTGTGTGTGTGGGGGGGTGATTATGTGTGACAGTATGAACCAGCATGCACACATCAATGTGTCACTTTGTGGTTATGTGATACAAAGCAAAACATTTGACATACTAATATATTATTTATTTGATTAGTTATTAAAGAAGTAAGAAAGCTACCATCATACAGGCATGGGACTACGTGTTTGTCTACCTATATGTCTCTTTGAGCATATGAGTGTTTTGGTTTGTGTTTTTTTTTAAGTATAACACAAACAAGAAATGGAAGATAGGGACAGCTCATGTAATTTACTTTTCCTTTAAGCTGGTAATAAAGCCATAATCATACTGCCTTTATAAAAGGGTCTACATTAGATCAGTGAACGCTTAAACAAGTGAACGCTGATTGATCAACCTTATTTTAGTGAATGTCCAAAATATCGAAGCAACAGAAACTCAAATTTTTTCCTAGGGAAAGAATTTGGTTGTCTGTTTTTGTTGCTTCGGTATTTTCAGTGCTGTGGTGGAAAGTTACGGGTCGGATTCAGGTAAGTGTGCGATTGTGTGGATGTGAGTGTTAGGGTGGGTTAGGTGAGTTAGGGTTAGGGCTCGGGTTAGGTATGTGTGCGATTGTGTGGACATGAGGGTTAGGGCGGGTTTAGGTGAGTTAGGGTTAGGGAGCGGGTGAGGTGAGTGTGCGATAGTGATGGACCTTAGGGTTAGGGTTTGGGTTAAGGTAAGTGGATAGTTAGTGGTGTGTGCATAGTTTAGTGTAGGGTTAGGTGTCAGATTTTAGGTGTATGCATGTGGATTTCTGTTTGTTTGGTGTGCTTGTGTTGTGTGTATGTGTTTTGGATCAGTGATTTTTTTCCCTAGGAAAAAAATCGCTGATCTGACAGTTCGAGGTTGGTCGATCAATCAGCATTCGCTTTTTTAAGTGTTCGCTGATCTAATATAGACCTTAACACAATGCTTTGGTCAGAAGATGGTAAGAGTCATACTTGGAGTCATCACACTTTTTCTTAATTAATAAATGCATCAGTTACATTCAAACATTTAAAAAATCATCTCATCCTTATCTGACTGTTAATCTCTCTCATCTTTTTTGAATATTTTTATTCCTCACATCACTGGGTGCTACTGTATTCAGAGCCAGATCCAGCACTAAGCAACCAAGGCAGTTGCCTAGGGCCCACTGACTGGGAGGGGTACCCACTGACTGGGGGGGGGGGGCTGTAACAAGTAAAAAAAAAAAGAACTATTTGTTTGTTTTTCTTATCCATTGTACCCATAATATTGTTTTCCTCTGCAATATTGTTACTTTGTCTCTATTTATATGTATTTGTATATCTGTTTGGAGCTTTTCTCCTCGGGTCTCCACTGAAAAAGGGTAATTCTTACCCAGCTGGACCAACCCGGTTAACAAATGCAAAAAAATAAATAACTACATGTCTTCTTTAAGAGTGTTCTACTATTGGTAATTCCGTGTGTAAAATAGAGCAAATATTTCAGTAAGCTGGCACATTAGAGCAGGCTGTGATGGAATAGAGCATTTCTCTCTGCTGCTGTACATTGGAGAGCTGCAGCATAACACTTCAGGTGCATGTGTGCAATGCCCTAGGTAAGAATGTCAGGTGTTAATTTAACCAGACTCAAAACCTGTACCTAGTCTACAGGAGACAAGAGCCTGAATCCTCTACACCAGCCATATGTTTCTACCAATTGTACATCTCAGCTTCCTAATACAAGAAATCTGGACAAAGCCTTAAATAATGGGGGAGAAATACCCAAAAATAAGAAAGATTTTAAATATTGCTCTTATAAACTTAAAATGTTGTTAGAATAAAAGGTTTTGTGTTAGCTTGCATTTTATAAAGGATATGAAGTCTGAAACTCAAATATATGTCATTCTTTAGTGACTTCAATAAGAGGAGCAGATCAAAAATATGAGGCAAAAATCTGGACATTCTGCAGAAATCTGGACAGTTGCGAAGTACCTCAGTACATTTTTAAGGAAGTTTTAAGTTTTTCAGTGCATTTTCAAGGAATTGCTAGCTTCAGTGCATTTTCATGGAATTGCGAGCTTCAAGGGAAGAGAAATTTACTGCTACTCATGCTGTTTTTAGTGTGCAACTGTTTTGTTTAACAAATGGTCATCACCATGCTATCAAATCTGAAAACAGTGTTGATGATAGCACAACAGGTGGCATGATTGCTTTTGATGCAGAAGGCTAAAGGGTTCTATTCCCACACCCTGTAGATAGACTGCTAATACTGCATTGTACTTTAAAGGAAGGGGAGGGAGTGAAGGTGCTACAATCCTGAGTTTGTTCTCCTTTGGATGAGATGCCTTGTAATTATGAATGTGTTGTCGGTTTGCCATCATTCCTTACAGCAATATCACCAGTTTACCATTTTTTTAAATGTAAAATATGCACTTTAAAGACATGCGTGAATGGGCGTGCCTTCACTGAAGGCTGGGCGTCGGGCTGGCAACTCGGCACCATAAAAATCGTCTGCCATTCATTAGCAGACTGGAGCTCTGCTGTGGAGACCCCTAACCGGGAAAAGCCAAAAAGACAAACAAACAATGTAACATATGCACTTTAGTCTTCAAGGGCAGCAGGCACTGAATTTGTAGATGAAACACTGAAATATGAAGTTGTTTGCAAGCACCAACCTCTTCATTAGTTAGACATCTTTTTAATGTGGAATTATTCAGGTGACTTTTACTTCTGCAGAGAATGTGCATTATTGACTGATATTGGTGGATTGCAACGAGAAAAGTTTGAGTGGCCTTTTATGGTTGAAATGTTTTGAAGGGGCAGTTTTGTCATAATTGATTTATATGTTTTGTTTCATTGCTTACCAGAAAAAATGTTCAAAACTAAAAATTTAAAACACACTCTAACAAGTGGCACATTGTTCTACAATGATTTTAATTTAATACAATCAGAACACATGTATGTATGCATACATGGTCCTACAAATGTGTGCAAGGGGCCTACAGATTGAAAACAGTACAAAAGTAAACTTAATCCACAACTAGCCAGGTACATTTTCTTTGAATGTGGGTTTTAATGCCATTTCAATGAATGTGAATTACAGGGCCAGAGAAGTTTACTGTTAATTCTAAGTCTGTTTTCATCATGAGACTGTATCCTTTTGTTTAGTAAATGTCTATCAGTGTTTATGCTATAAAATTTTTAAATTTTAAATTAAATCCAAATATCTGTAATCTTTGTAGAAGTAAAGAAGAAAATATATGCACACTGACAGGTTTGAACAGTGTTTATGGTAAATGGGGAGAAATAGCCAAGTAATGGGACATTGGAATGGCTGCAGGGTGGGCAAGATGTTGCAGAGGTGCTGGTGTGAGTACAGGGAGGCTGCTGTGTGCATGTGAGGGGTCCTGATCCATTCCCCTTCCTAGGGCTCCATTTGACCTTGATCAAGCTCTGACTGTATTGGAAAAAAAAAAGCATTGTAATACATGTATCACATGAAGTCCAAATTACACAAAGATAAAAGTGGTGTGATAGCCCAGTTGAGGCCTGGCAACACACCACTACTAATAAAATAATTTACTACTACTCTTTGAGGCATACTGCAACTTGCTTTGGCACAGATGGGTCAGAGTAAGTGATCACTTGAATAACAGGTCTGAGCCATGCCTGTCTAACGACTAACATGCATTAAACAAAAGCACCAGACATTATAATACATGATAAAGGTATGAACAATCCTTATCACTTCCCAAAACTTTATGTGAGGGCTACATAAAAGCACTTTGTGAATACTATAATCAGGCTATATGAGCATGACAGATACATACCTACATACAAGCTGCTGCAAACTCGGTGCAGGAGACATACAGAAAAGTATTCTATTTTAGTTTTGATTGTAGATGGGTTTGATTGGGGTCCTGTGCATTTACTCAGCATGTAACAGCTACATTTTCTTGCAGTGAACAGCAGTATACTTGCTGAGTTTGCTTTGTATGCATTTCATAAAAAAATGCACACACAGACACACACACACACACACACACACACACACACACACACACACACACACACACACACACACACTTCACCAATGGATCTAGAAGTGTGGCAAACAACTCCAGTCCTAAATTCTGATCTTCAAGGCACATGTTTTGAACAATGCAAGCTAATCTAATTTGAGGTCAAGGAGCATTTTCAAATTGACTACATATGATACTGCAGTACATTTACACGGGTCAGGTAAGTATGCAGGTACTAGGAAGGGTATAAGGAAGTAAGAACATATTTTCTTGCTTACTGTTCCTTTATTGTATTTCATTGCCACTGATTTTATGTGCTAATAATATTTTGCATGTTGAAATATCTGAACTTCTTGTACAGCTGCAGCTTGTCAGCATATCAGACTAAATTATATATCCTTGTAAAAACTCTCTGATACTTCTTCACTTGTTCTCTCAACCCCATATCTAACTGCTGATAAACAGATCGTAGGAGATATTTAAATTTACACTGCTGAGTTTATCATTTATCTCTTTTGCAGATCAGAAGTCTAAAGCAATGACAAAGTTCTTCCTCCATCTGCTTCCTTTTGCAGCAGATTATTTTTCAGCTAGCATAAGCTTTATTCGAGCTAGTTCTGAAAAGATAAGGCTTCTTATATTAAAAGACAGCATTGCAAAAAGTGTTGCTCTAAAAATGGAGCAAAAGGGAGGTGTAACGTTAAAAAAGTGCAGGGTAAAAAAAAATTCCAGAGGAAACAGCTGACTTATAAGGCCAGCACAAATGAAAGTATGGTAGACTGTGTGATATATGTTCACTTTGTGATACTTTAGTTCAGTGAACAGAATGTAAAAGATTTCTCTTACACCAGCAAGGTCAAACTACATTTGGGTTGAGTATAAAAACAGGCACACTTTTTACGGTAGGTATAAGCCATGGGGAAGGTGGACTGAACAGAAGACAGGAATGAATGTACTCTATTTTTACAAAAGAATATTACATGTATACTCACTTAAAATACAGGTGATATATGGAGCTATATTAAAGCCTAATACTATCATTCCTGTACCTACATGACCTTACATAAGCTAGTATGGTTATACATATATGTATGCAGGCATCGTAGGTAGCACAGACAATTATTCCATTAGCAAAGTTATGTAATACAGTTAGACATTAACATCTGCTTGTTTATCCAAACACACACACACACACACACACACACACACACACACACACACACACATATGTAGAGAGAGATATAGACACACACACACACACACACACACACACACACACACACACACACACACACACACACACACACACACACACACACGTACACGTGTGTGTAAGGTGATAAACAGATACATATAGATATGCATATGGATATTATGGATCCTGTCAAATTAGTGAGTTTTCAGAAACTCAAAATTCATATCGTCAAGACCATATGATCGAGTTTCTAAAAACTCATAGGTTTTGAATGGAGATTGTGGTACAGTGCAGAACGGGCAATTTACCCTTTTCCTCAGTATAGTGCAATGTCAGAGATGGTACATTTAATTTGCATTGAAAACGTGAAAAATGTTAGATTTTTTTTTTTTTTTTTTTTTGGATGTTCAAGTTTTCAGAAATTCGAGGATATGGTCCCTACCATATGAATTTTGAGTTTCTGAAAACTCTGAAAACGTGATCATCTGATAGGGATCCAGATATGGATATATATATATATATATATATATATATATATATATATATATATATATATCTACAGATACAGACTCCATGTCCAAAATGTGATTCTTAAGTGACTGACTGTCATAGCTGTTATCACAGAAGACTGCAATTATCAAAAATAAACCAGATTTGAAACTGAAGAAATAAACAAACAAGCAAACAAAAAAAATTATGGGGGGGTCTTCACCCCTGTACCAACTGGCATAGAGGTTCTACACCCATTAACCCTTACTGCTTATATATGTACACTAACTCCAAGTCTGCTATATCTAATAGAAAGGAGAAACCACTTAGATACCAAAATCTCGAGCTTTCAATGCAGAACTCTAGATTCACTCAGCAGTGATCGAACACTTGAGTGTCATTTACTAGTGTGTCACATTTAAGCCTCACATCTGTATATAGGTTTATAGGTGATTGCTAGACTGACAGCTTAAAAGCCCTTACAAGTTTTGATCCCTAGATCGGGTGACCCTTGTGTTGTTTGATGTGCTGATGTGTAGCAGCACCATCAGGGCTGGATTTGTGAGTGCCTTACAGGTTGGGTATAGTTTCTCCCCTTAATAGTTGGTAGGAGGCAGAATAAAGGGATAGTGCTTTTAGTCTATCCGCATAGTATTTTCTTTGTGAGAAACGTCTGAAGTCACTCCAGCTGCTGTAAGTGTCAAGTAGATGCGAAATGGCACATTGTACATGATTATTGGTCTAATGAGGGCTGAGCACAGCAGGACTATCATTTCTTTAGCTCTGGATGTCATACCTTTACAAATAAGGTGTGCAACATAGAAGGACTTCCTCACCATTGTGGACATATGACGGTCAACGTTCAGGCTATTATCTATTTGTGTACCTAGCTCTGCCACCTCTGAGTCTGCTGTTAGAGGTGTGCTATTAATGTTGTAATTTGCAGGGGTATTTGACTTCCCAAAGGGTATGATAATGCATTTTTTCACATTTAGTTTTAGGCCAGGGTACTGGCACCAGTCATTTGTTTGATTTAGGCCATCTGAAGGATATCTACACTGTTGTGGAATTCAATGATTGCCTCCAGCTTGCAGTCATCTGCAAACATTGTCATCTAGTGGCCTTCCACATTAGCCTTCACTTCAGGGAAGTATATTCCAAACAGGAGTGGTCCCAGCACTGAGCCCTGTGACACACCTCTAGTAACTGTCCTCTTGCTGGATCAGTAATAACTGATTTAGTATTATTTGACCTGCTATAGGTTTTGACAGTGTAATGACATGTGTTTTAAAACATATAGAATATTGATCACAGGCAAGTAATTTCAAGTTCAGCTCAGAGAAAATGTAATAATACATTGCTATATACTTTTACATGTAAGAACGAGAAACCAGAACAAATAATGGTAGTATAAAGTGTCACATAGTTAAGACAAACATAGTCAACATTACTAAATTGCATTGAAGTCAATGTTTCAATAAGAGGATATAGTCAGTATAGGCACTTGTTGAGTCAGTGCAGAGCATTGCATCACATGCTGTATAAACATAAAAGTATAGTAAGGAGGAAGCAGAAGAACAGTTCAGTGACAGGGAGAAGAGGGATATAAGATGTGGTTTGAGGAAAGGCAGTTTCATCGTCCTTATTTGTCATGGGACTTCAGATCGTTACAGAGTAGGTCAAAACTCTTAGATGTGGAGGAAACAGTTCCCAGGACAGAGAAACCGTGGGTTGTGCATTTAAATTCTTTGGTGTTCTTAGAATTGGCTCAGAGTGAGACTGGCTTCTAAGGTTACAGGGTGAACTTTTTGTGATTAGTCTGGCTGCAATTGGAGGAAAGGATTTTGAATGTAACTGTTTAACTAAGTGGGATGGAATTAATTAAAATTTATTGCCATTTTTCTCTTGAAGAGGAAGGCAGAGTTTTACTTACAAAGCAGGTGCTTCGTCTTGGGAATTGTAGTGAAGCCAAAAGCACTAAGACTCTGCTGAGTAGAGAGGGAAAAGGTGGCAACCCTGCCTACTTCTCTCGCTTCTGCTGTAGACTCAGTTTGGGATTATTACCTTTAATCTGTTCGATCACTTTGACAACCATTGCTTGTCTGTCTAGTATCTGTATAAGTATTTCAAGTAGTACAGTACTAGATGCCCTGCCAATTTCCATAAAAGCCACATGCACAACTAACCCTCATATACTGTTTTATTGCACAGTCAGTCTAGCCTACCATATAACTAAGTCCCCAAACTACCGCCTTAAAATTCACCATGAATACCAATTATGGCACCAGTATGAAATGCTTAAGGATTTTCACACATTTTATTGAAATAGTTGTGCGCTTTTGTGCAGTAAAATGAACTTTGTCAGAACTAAAGTTATCCTTCTATGCATTGAATATATATTGCCATCAATTAATTACAAACAATTTTCACCAATAGCAATGCTAAAACAATCAATTAAATAACTAAAACCTATGTAAACTTTTAAAAAGGACCTGTCCCTATAAAGGCATGTAAAACATATGCATACTAAATATATTAAAACAGTTATATGTAATACCTAATAAAATACAGATTTGAAAATAGGAAACCTCTACTAAAAATTCTTGTTTTATAACAGTAATTTATAACTTAGCTACTCTTAATTTTAAAATAGCCACTATGGAGATTACAGAATTTATTCTGGGGGATCTATTGGCTTGTAAATATAATTGCCAATATAACTCCCGATTGTTGTTGTCTTTCGGCTTTTCCCGGTTAGGGGTCGCCACAGCGGAACTCTGGTCTGCTAATGATTGGCAGTAGATTTTCATGAACACCGAGGTGCCAGCTCAACGTTCAGCCTTCAATGAAGGCACACCCATTTACGCATGTCTTTCGAAGGCCCACCCAACCGTGGGGAGGACATGCAGACTCCACACAGAAGGCACTCCCTGCACTCCAGCCGAGAATCGAACGGGAGAACCTCTTGCTGTGAGGCAACAACGCTACCGCTTCACCACCGCGGATGTTCTTCCCAATGGCCACCTCTAGGATTTTTCTGCACTTGCTTTAGGATGTAGAATTTATACTTACTATTTACACATACTTTGGCATGTTTTGCCAAAGAGTTAGTTTCTACTTCACGTGTAATATTGTATATATGTTCATATATATATTTCTTCAGTGCTCTTTCCATTTTACCAATATAAAAGGCACCACATTGGCAAGTACAGATGTAAACAACTCTAGCAGTATTACAATTAAAGCAACTCTGAACTCTTAAATCTCTTCCATGGCTATTCAAGTGCATTACATAAGAATTACTTACATAGGGGCATTGCTTACAGCTACCACATTTGTATGTGCCTGTTTTCCCATTAATATTGTGTGTACATTGTTTATTATTGGACTCGTACATATTTTTCAAACATACACCCTTCCTACAGGTAAACTTAGGGATGTTCTTAAAAACATTCAGCATACCAGGTAATTGGTTGAACAGCTTCTAGTACTTACAAATGATCTATTTGATACAAAAATACTCCATATTATACTCCAAACAAATTACAGTACAATAACTTCCATCATTATAATGTCTTAAATTATCAATGTTACCATTTGAACTAGAATCATCCCTTGCCCCTAAAATAGGAAAAAAAACCTCTTGCCCCAACCAGCTATAACTTCTGATATAATCTTAGATAGGAACTGGCTGGGGTATTCCCTTTTAAAAACATGTTCCCTAAATTTTCATATTCGTCCGGAAAATCATCAAACAAGGACATCATGCGGGCTGCATGTACAAGAGTCTCTTTGACAATACTTCTTTTTTGAGACAAAGGGTATTCACTATTAAAATGAAAGAAAGAATTACAATATGTCCGTTTATTTTAAATTTTAGATAAATATCTCCGCAACCCTCTATCTTTATAGATTAGGACATCCAAGTAATTAAATTCATCTTCCATTATATGAGATGTAAATTTGAGAAAATCTGTAGTAGTAGATAAATACTTGATAAAATCAAACAAATATTTCTTAGATGCTGTCCACATAACACAGATATCATCCAAAAATCTAGTGCAGAGGTGACAATATTTAAAGTACGGCGAATTAACATACATCTTCTTTCCCATTCATAAACAACTAATTTCACAAAAATGGGCATACAGGATGTGCCCATTTCTACCCCAGTATTCTGTTGTAAAATTTCTTCTTCAAAGTAAACATAGTTGTATTTAAGCACTAATTCCATAAATTTAACAAATGCTATGACAACCATTGTGGGATAGAAAATCAAACCCCAATATCACCCGTTCAAACCACTCATTAAATGAACAGAATCCATCCCATTTTTATAAACACATTTTTGACTAAGTTGATTTAGGTTCTGACAACAGTAACAATAAGAAAACACCCAGTGGTATGGATAATCCATTGGCAGAAATGGAACATTCCACATTGTGGTGGTTATGGGAAAAGTAGTGGGAGTCTAATAGGGATGAAAATTTAGTATGATTGTAAGGAAAATTATGAATATGTGTAAATATATTTGTATATAATTTTAAATATGTTGTAAATGAGAGTTATTTTTTGTGCGTGAATACAAGTAAAGGACCCCTACTGTTTTTAATAAGTGTTGTTGAATTTTCACTTCAACCCAAGATACAACCAGCTTTGACAGATGGACTACAGTCGAACATTTTATTCATAGGAAGTACATTATATATATCTTGCTGAGTTCCAGAGTAATACTCAAGTAAATGATATACAATGTTTTGAGTGCCTGTACTTAAGCTCTAAACAGTCTGAGAAACATACACTGCAATGACATACACAAGGCAAAAAGTGGTGTGTCAGCCATTTTGGAAAATTAGATTAGACACAACTAGGTAGCAAATCATTGTGTCAATACATACGTCTCCTTCATATTTATCTTCCATTAACAGACTCCATTTGAAAAACAACCATTGTGAACTGTATGCCCTTGCATGAGAAACAAAATAATTAACAAAATAAGCTAGTAAATTAACATACAAAAAGTACATCTGTATCAGCTGTAATATCAGATTTCACTGTACCGTTATGTTCTTTATAGTGCAATACAATGTCTGTATTATGTGGAGAAGTCCTGGTTATGGAGCAGTGACAAGGACCCCTGAGTTGGAGTTGCCAACAGATATGCAGGATGTTTTTTCCTTGATTTAGTGGGTTATCTTCTCATTCTTCCCCCCAAACCTGCAATGCAGGATCATGCAGCAGAAACATTCTTTGCTGTTTGTTCTTTAGTTGCATAGGAGTAAGAAGGCAGCATAGCAGTTGGGCCAGTCCCTGTTTGTTTAGTTTGACTTTTGTTTAACTGTAAATCTTGCTGCTGCTGAGGACACTGGCAGTTGCACCTGCATGTACTATAACCCTGTTACTGTCTGCACCCTGAGCTGAGTGTGGCTACTCATTATTTTAATGGGCTAGCCTATGCTGCTTCACATTTATATTCACAGTAAGCCCTTGGCCAGGATACTACATTAAATTAAAACTGCTAGCAATACTGTCCGATTTCCAGCTGTGATCCAAGTTGTTATCCAGTCTTGAAGCCTAGATGTGTGCGTGCGTGTGTGTGTGTGTGTGTGTGTGTGTGTGTGTGTGTGTGTGTGTGTGTGAGTGTGTGTGTGTGTGTGTGTGTGTGTGTGTGTGTGTGTGTGTGTGTGTGTGCGTGTGTGTGTGTGTGTGTGTGTGTGTGTGTGTGCGTGTGTGTGTGTGTGTGTGCGTGTGTGTGTGTGTGTGTGTGTGTGTGTGTGTGTGTGTGTGTGTGTGTGTGTGTGTGTGTGTATTTTTGTGTGCACTGATCTGTTCATCAAGAAGTTTCATAGTGCTTTTTTCCTTCATTGATGTGAGTGCTTGTTGCCTGTTTTCAAGACCCTAGCAATATTGTTGATGTCTCACTTCATATGGGCAAAATATGTCCCACCAATTATAACAAAACAACTTCTATTTTTTTAGTGTTATTTATTATATTATTTTCTAACTCTTCCACTACCAGCTGTAGGGTTGTGGTTGCGGGTGATTAGCTCCAAGGGGATGAGAGAGGGAATGCAAGCAGAGTATACAGAAGGCACTGGGAGTCCATATTGCGGACATGGAACTGACAGTGAAAGTATGTCTAACAAGTCTATACACAAATGAGAGAAACAACAACAGTGAAGAGGGGTTCATCTTCTCTTCAGACAACTATGTTAACTAAAATAAATATAAAATATAAAAAACAAGTGGAAAAAGATCATAGAAACAAAACCACTAATCCAATAAAACGATCGTGTTAGCACACAAGTTGCAAGTCCATAAAATGTTTATTGTATAAATTCCACAAGCGCTTTCACCCTAACTCAATTGTAGGGCTTTTTCAAGTATACAAACAGTGTAACTGTTCAATCAGCCATCTTTAAATAACTTCATTTTGAACAGTTACACTGTTTGTATACTTGAAAAAAGCCCTACAATTGAGTTAGGGTGAAAGCGCTTGTAGAATTTATACAATAAACATTTTATGGACTTGCAACCTGTGTGCTGACACGATCGTTTTATTGGATAACTAAAATAAATATGTTAACAACTACAAGATAAGTACAAGAAAGACAAATCCACATTAGTGAATATATCAACTTGCAAAGGACAGTAGATTTCTTGGTCATGCAAGCAGGCAAGCAACAGGCCAGTCATAGTCATTTGCATGATATATCAGTCTTTTATGAAGTCATTATATTTCTGCATATAATGTGTGTAATCACAACAGCAGTTACACACCTCTTCTGCATATGAGTGGCTATGGAGGTGGACTGTGGTTGGCCACTATCTCCAGTGATGACTAAGCTTTTACCATTTTGGCAAAACCCACCAACACTATATTATACTGATCATCAGAGCATGAAAACCCTGGTTTCATGCCTAAGAGATGAGCTGTGAGTCCTATATAGACTAACTATATTAAGGAGGGTGGAGCCTGCTCTGTCTTTCACTGCAAATATGAAGGGTTGTAGGGAGAGTTCTTATACTTTGATGAAGACTGTGGTACTTAGAGCAGCTACTAGTGATTATGCATTTTTTTACCATGTAAGATGTTTAGCTGGACTGGACCCTTTATAACCTTCAAGCCACACATAGTTTGCTGCACAGCAATCTACATGAAAAAAAGCATAGTGATAGGGCTTAAGGCACTCTGAGCAATGTAAGATGTTCTTGGTCAAGAACTGTTGTGTTTTCTCAAGTTGTGTAACATGTCTGGAAAGGTACATGCCAAAAGAGGCACTGTCTTATACTATGGGCTTTATTAAAGAAGAGAAAAGTAGGAGAATAACTTCTTTGGATCAGAAGGCTATGCTCTTAGTAATTAAGTGGGCTAGGTAGAAGGATTTCGTAATAATAGTTGATACATAGAGGTCAAGACATCATTGTTCATGTACATGCTTAAGTCTTTAACAACAGGATCAGCTTTGAAGAGGATGTCATTTACGTAGTAGGTGCAGAGGTGTTTTTGTTCCCAAAGAATACAATAGTGCATTATTATATTACATTGATGCTTAGCTTATGTCTGTGGGTTAGGTGCTTTTGCATGGCATGGGTATTAGCTGGAAAATTAATAATAGCAACAAGTTTGCAGTCATCAGCAAATTGTGTTATTCTTAGATTACTGACACCAGCTTGGACATTAGGAAAGTATATGCCAAGCAGGAGTGCTGTTCTTTATACGAATAAACTGGCTATCCAGTGGATTTAAACTGGTATTAATATTTAAGCAGGGAATATTGTTATTACCAGCAAGTGAGACAGTATCAAAGGCCTTGGATAGACTAGTATGGCCATTCTTAGTATTCCCATGTAGGTTACATAACAGCAGGCCTGACAAAATTGTTTGTTCTGCAGTAAGAAGCATATGTGTGTGCGTGTGTGTGTGTGTGTGTGTGTGTGTGTGTGTGTGTGTGTGTGTGTGTGTGTGTGTGTGTGGCTGAGATCTTCTGTCACATGTCTGGCAAGCAAGGTTGAGGAAGTCTGTGACTCCAGATGTCAATCTAAATTCACTTTTTTCCCCCTGCATTCTTTTCTTACTCATGTCTGATGGTTGTCTGGTATCCCATTTCCTTGATGGATCATTTATTCTTCTTCAGGTGAGTGCAAGTCATGAAACACTGTCACCTAAATAACCATTTTTTTTCCTGGAACTACCATACTCTGTTCCTTTGGCATTTTGAGAGTGGACTAATCTTTGACATGTAGACATACGCTTGCTACTGTACATGCAACATACACACTGGCCATAATACCCAAGTCAGTAGTGCACACACATTTCAACTGTCACCACCTTAAATGTACAAGAAAATTATGGCAGGCAATGGCAGATATGTGTACCAAAAATTATGATGTAAAGATGATATGGTAATATAACCCAGTAATAACAGAGTTTAGCCCAAAACAGTCATCTCAGCACAGGATTATTTACTGTAGACTTAAAAAACAATGCCACACAACCTGACCACAAAATGCTATTTACTCCCTTTAACCAAATTTCAAGACTAAAGCATATTAAAATATTATTTAAGTATGTATCTCTCTAATTCTCTGCTTCCTGACTGTATCTGTATTTATAGTCACTACAAATGTTATTTTAGCTGTTTATTTTATGCTATTTCTGTCCAGTATCTGTTCCAGGAACTGGAAGGGGAAGCTATATCTAGCATCCTACTATCTAGCCTAATTAGATCACTGTTTTAGATACACGTAAGTAAAAATGCATTTTTGTGAAGTGCTAATCACAGATATTTATCAAAAATGTTGAGTGACAGAACATTTGATTTCTCAGCTTAAACACAGATGTAGCTAGAAGAAATCAGTCAGAAACTCTGTCAGGCAGAATATTTAAAACTGATGAAAAAATTGTTTAGCAGCTTGTTTGTTAAAAAAATACAAAGACAGTTGTGACAAAAAATATTTTAACATTCTTCACATATACTCAGAAAAAGCAGAAATTCAGAGTACTGCTAAAATGTGCCACATGAGAAACATAACAAGAGTGCCCTCAATATCATTTAATGGGGACATAAATAGCACTGTCAGAAGAATATGATCTTCCTGTAAAGCAAAATCAAACCAGCACTAAAGATGTCATCAGGCCATTTTAAAGGATAGAAAAAGTACAGTTGTGTAAGTTGAACTTACCATAACGGTAGCTGTTTGAATGATCACTACTGTACTAGCCATAGCTGTATAGATTATGTCCTGCCAAGGATATAACAGCCGGCCAGCTTCTAAAGCTTCAGGGTACCTTCCACACATCCAAACTGTCAAGCAGCTTGAGATGAGCTGAATAAAAGACAAGCCTTTCAGAGCTTTCCTGCCAACAGAGAGAGAGAGAGAGAGAGAGGCTGAGCCCTGAGAGGACAACTCTAGGAATAACAAAAAATAAATGTCCACACACTGGCGTAAATAAACCCACCAAAACGCAAGGAGGTAGTGGAAGGATGAAGAGGCTACTGCAGCAGTGATCATTCGAATTTCTACTATTATGTTAAGTTCAACTTATACAACTGTACTATGTTCTTCATATTGATCACTGCTGCAGTAGCCTTTGCTAAATGGGTGGATTACCACAGCTTACTAACAGGGCTTGAATAATAGTGACATTTTGGGTGCCAAGTCCAAAGCTAGCGGTTTGAATAATACATTCGTGGCACCTGTACCTTTAAACTTTCCTCTCCCCTACAAAGGCGCGGTACGTACGCGCTCAGACAGCCGGGGAAGAGGAAAAAGAAAAATGTCAGGAGAAACGCCGGAACGGAGGAGGAAAATAAAAAACTGAACTGTCTGTTTTTTAATTTAGCAACAAGAACCTTTTCACAAGATGAAGAATGTATATTAAACAAGGGTCTATCTTTTATCCCATCAAGGCACAGTACATTATCTGATACTTTGATAGGCTTACGCCTATTTAGTAGGAAATTGTCTCTTAAGGTTTTGTTTAAAGACGTCCCATCTAGTAATGATGATTCTGGTTACAAGACTACACTTTGTAAAAGGAAAAGTTCTTTTGTACCTCCATTAATACAACCTATTGAATGTTTTATGAGAACATGTGAACGTGATTTCTATCATTACTATGATTATGACAAAAATAAGGGTAATTTTGTGAATCTGAGTCAAATAGAAAAGCATTGCTTAGATGGCCTTTGCAGTGATGCAAACCTGGTGTTTAAGCCAGCTGATAAGGGAGGGGGAATTGTTGCCATAGATACATGTCTCTATCAACAACTAATGCTAAACATGTTAAATAATGATAAGGCATACAAAGTAATAGAGAAATCGAAAGTCATTTCCATAATAAAATATGTACATGACACTTTCTATGACTTACTGATGACTAGATCTATAGAAAAGTCACTTTATGATTTCTTAATGATAGAATCACCTCTCATACCCTTAATCAAGGGTTTGCCTAAGCTACATAAGAATGAACACCCCCCCCCCCCCACTACGTCCTATAGTGTCAGGTGACCATTGGGTCACGGAGAATGCTTCCCTATATATACAATCAAAACTTGGAACAGTAGTGAAAGGTATATCTACGATATTAAAGGACTCTTATGAGCTTTTAGATGACCTTAAACTAACTCTAGTGAGAAATAACATCAATGCTGACACTCTATTAGTCACGTTAGACATAGAAAGTCTGTTCACAAGTATTCCCAATGACTATGGCCTAGAGGCAGTAAGGTTCCACCTGACTGAGTTAGGAACAATAGACAACAATGAGATCATGAACATCTGCTGTATGCTGGACTTAGTCCTAAATAACAATATTTTTTTGTTTGACCACACGGTGTATGCGCAAACATGGGGAGTGGCCATGGGCACTCCCTGTGCTAACGCATATGCCAATTTGGTGGTCTATAGATGGGAGAAAGAGAACATCTTTAGTGACCCTAGGTTTAGCAATGTGATTCTATATAGACGGTTCGTGGATGATGTCCTGTTGCTTTGGAATGGTGACATAGACACACTGAAGGATTTCATTTGCTTTATGAACACTACTACCTCGTTCTTTAGATTCACTTATGAGTATTCTCTAGTGAGTGCTAACTTTGTGGATGTCACCCTCACTAAAAGAAACAACAATGACTTAGTCACTACCTTATACAGGAAACCCTGTTGGAGGAACAGTATCCTCCATTATGACAGCTTACATCCACGTCACATATTTCGTAATATTGTGAAGGGTCAGATGAGTAGGATATTGAGAATATGTAGTGACAAGTTGGATGCCTTACAACTGATTGAATGTCAAAAACAGTACTTTATGGATAGAGGATACCCTATGAAATTGGTCAATGATGTAACTGAATCCTTATTAGAGAACTCAATATCCTGGAAAGAATCAGGCCAAGCCCTATATAAAAGAAAGAACAATAAGAGTATTATGTATGACATCAAATATACTAGTGATGTAGAGCACCTAACTAGGATTGTCAGAGATAACTGGAAAGTTCTACTCTCTGATCCAACACTCTCGCAATTGATTGGGGAAAAACCTGTTTTTAGGTTCAATAATTGTATGAATTTAAAAAGGTTGCTCTGCAAAGAAAAATTAGATACCATATCGGCTGACATAAGAGCTCACATAAAAACAGGCACATATGCATGTGGTAAATGCTCACTATGCAAATATATAAATAAAGAACAAGACCTCAAGATTCCAGGTATTAATATTATTTTTAAACCCACTTTTTATGCAACATGTAATACGCAGAATGTAATCTACCTTGCTACCTGTAACCTATGCAACAGTTATTATGTGGGTATGACATCACGTAGACTCAGAGATCGGGTCTACAATCATGTCTACGACATAAGAAAGAACAGTCCCACCAATGCTCTGGCCATACATTGCTGTTCTAGACCTCAGCACAGCTTTGGTTTTCAGGTATTGCAAGTTATAAACCTTAACAGGAGAGAAGGTGACCATATGAGCACGTTAGAAATGTTTGAGCTGAGGTGGATTTTAAGACTAAAGGCGCATATACCGCCTGGGCTCAATACTATAGTTAACATTTGTCCTGCCATTCTAGGATCCTCATGACACGACAATCTTTATAATACGCATGGTTGACCATCTCTGGTTTATTATATATTCTGTTAGATCAATTATATTATGACTTTCAAGCCTGGGTTCAAAATGCAGCATGGACATTCTGGATAATAATAATAATTTTTTCAGCATTGTTTGTTGTGGAATTTGCCAATATTGAGACTTAATATGTAATAAAAATTTGAACTTATATTTGAAAATAGACTAAAATGCGTATTAATCAACATAAGTTTTACTAGTTTGCATTTGATGAATATGGACTTTATATGAACTATGTTCATATTCTTTACACTTTAAATGGTGAGATTCAATATGTAACATAAAATTTGGACCCACACTTGAAAATAGGTCTAAATATACACTAATCAATGCAAGTCCCATAATTTTGCATCTGATAAAAATGGGCCCTATATGAATTATGTTTTATATTTATTATACTTATAATAGTTTGATTAATATTCATTAAATAATTAAACTACCCGTTTCAAATAGGAAACGTATAGTATAAAATAGTAATTGAATAGCATTGCCACAACGTAAGAGCTATGAAATATGTATGTAATAAGAGCATCGTTTGTTGGCATCCTGGTCTAGCATTGTCATAATGGCTGGAAAGGAAATTTTCAGATCATATAAAATATACTCTATAGCTGCCCTTGTCTGATTAATAGATCCAGGGCCCTTGAAAATGACATTTTGTAGGATGTTACATCTGCTTGATAGTAGAATATTTCCAGTTTGTCTTTAGTTATGGACTGAAGGAATGATATATTTAATAAATTATACATCATTAATATTATGTTATTATAGAGAATTATTTTGATGAACATAATTTTTGAAACGACAACGAAATACAAAAATAAATGTATCTTTATATGAATTTGATTTGATACGTTAAAGCTGAGTCGCTTAAAGGAATATAGCCTAATTAGATGTAGGATTTGAAAATAATATTATGCAGGATGTTTTACCTTTCAGCTGACAGAAGAATGTTTTTAGCTTATTTCTGTTTTTGTTTCAGGCTGGAAGAAAGTTATGTAAAATTGAATTACATATTATCAGCATCGCACTGCTACATAGTAATGCCTAATGGCCACAGTTCTTTGGAATAACAATGAACTATAAAGACAAATGTTCACTTACTGAATCTGATTTGGTACATCAAGGTTGGGCCGTTTAAAGGGATACTGCCTAAATACAGGCATTAGTTTGAGAACTAAAAACAGTAAATGCGATTGCATTAAATATGATCTGTATTATTGATTCATATGACATTATATAATTAGAAGATATACATGTTTTAACTTTTTAAGATGAAGTATATATGCGTTTTACTATCGCACGCATTCGTGCTAGTGTTATACTGGCAGTTGTTTTAATTGTATAATTTGCTTATTAATTAATTGGATGATTGGTGATGTTCTTGTATATAAATGGAAAAAATTTTAGTAAAGATTGTAACCTGATGAAGCGCACTTGTGTGCGTGAATGCGCTCGTTTTTACCAATAAATAAGATTATACTTTGTTCTTCGTGGTGGTTTCTAGCAGTATTTGATCTTAAGTTCAACTTATACAACTGTACTATGTTCTTCATATTGATCACTGCTGCAGTAGCCTTTGCTAAATGGGTGGATTACCACAGCTTACTAACATTTGGGAGGTGGAAGGAGAATGGTCCAGGAGTCCCTGGAGAATGGTTCTTACAAAGCATGGTCTAGACCTAGAGAAGGAATCAAGCTTATAGTGCTTTGTAAAAGTATGTACAGAGGACTAAGTAGCAGCTTCTTGAATGCATCTAGAATCCAACCCTTTTCAAAAAGCCATGCAAGAAGCCATGGTCCTTGTGGAGTGGGCCTTGACCCTGACTAGACTAGATTTGTCATAGTGAGTAAAACAAACGTCAATAACTTTAGACAACCATTTGGAAATAGTGTGTTTTGACACAGGTTGTCATTTCTTCTTATCTTAACAAGAAATGAACAACTGATCTGAAGAACTGAAATATTTACTTTTGTCAAGATAGTACCTGAGTTGTGTGTGGATAGGTATGGCGTATCCTTTCTACCTCAGTTTTAGGTTCAGGAAAGAAAATGGGGAGATGAATAATTTGGCTTAAAGTAAATTTGGATACCAATTTAGGCAAGTGTTAGTTTCTCTAACAAAAAATTAAGATTCTAACGAGGATCCATGAGTTTACTTGGAGACCTCTTATGCAAAACCCCTTTTAAGAACATTTTGACAGGCAACTACCTAGAAAGAGGAGGAGGATCCATGGGTAGACATGCTGAAATGGAAGATAAATGAATCTTAATAGGGAATAAGAAAGGCCATAGTATAGTAAATCACAAATATTGTAAAACCAGAGAACAACTATCTCTGAGTGGGTCCTGGCCATGTTGTTGGCACCAACTAAAAAAATCTTTTCTGTTTGCTAATATATGATTTTCTAGTAGCAGACTCTGTTTCCTCCATTAGTACCTGCTGCATGTCCTCAAAAAACAGTTATCTAAAAGGAATTAAGACCCTATCATCTAGGCAGTCAGTTGAAGATGACCGATGTCGGGGTGTTCTTGTGTGAGTAGAAGTATTCTGTGAGGAAGCTTGTGGTAATTGCCCCTGGCCATTTCCAAAAGAAAGGAGGACCATGGTTGCCTAGGCCAGAAGGGAGTCACCACAATAATCTTGGGGGATTCCTTATGAATCTTCAGAAGTATCACAGATATTAGTGTAAAGGGTGGAAAGATGTACAGGAATATTCCTAGCCATTGGCATAATGGTTAAGGTGCTTACCCTAGAAACACAAGATGCAGGGTTTGATTCTCATATGGAGTAATTGGCTAGGCTTAAAATGGCCTATAAGGGCAGTTAGCCTAGTACTACCCTATGAACAAAAGAAAAGGCATCTGTCTTCCATGCCTTCTTGCATGGAGTCCTAATACAGAATTTTGCCAGGTGATTGATCAGACAGGAAGCAATGATGTTTACTTGAGGAATATCCCATAGATGGTTCAAGTCTTGGAATACTCCCAGATCTAGTTTCCATACATGAGGTTCTGCTGGTCCTGCTCAGCTTGTCTGCAATACTGTTTTACTGTGATAGAATGTAGCATGGTTGTAGAATGAGACTGTGCAGTGAAGCTATATCGAAAGATAACATGGCTAGTCAGAAAAGGGGGTACGATCTGATTCCCCTTTGCTTGTTGACGTCCTGAATCACTGTGATATTTTCTGTATCCATTTGAAGAGGTTCCAGTGACCAAAGATGGTATAGAGAATTGAGTGCATTTATCAGGGCAAGCATCTCCTTGATATTTATATGGTTGCACATGTCCTTGGTGTCCCACACCTCCTGTAGTTTTATCTCTCCTGATACTGCTCCACAAGCAAAGTCTAAAGCGTCTCAGGGGACTATCTGTTTTGGAGCATGGAGGGAGAAGGTGACACCTTGATTTAAGGATTTCTGTTGTCTCCACCAAGTGATTTCTCTTCTGGGGTCTATATTAAAATCGCTAAAGCTCACTTTTGTGAATACAAAATGATCGACACATAAGTGTCGAACTGCAAATACAGTGAAGGACGAGAAACACGAAAACCACAATGTCGAATGTATTCCTGGAAGCAGCAGTGCCACACAGGTAAGGAAAACCCAACGTAACAAACCTAAAGCAAAACATTATTTAAAATGTTTTTGCAGGGCGGGCAAACCCTCCTGCACCCCCCTACTTAAATATACCAACTCCGAGACCGCACTACAGTGGGGAAAAGGATTTATTTCCTCATCCCCACGATCACCCTGCTGGACAAAAAAAGGTCGGTTGACATTCCAGATTCACTGTATTCACTCTTTGCTGTATTTGGTGTTCGACACTTATGTGTCGATCAATTTGTATTCGCGAAACTGAGCTTTCGCGATTTCAATATAGATCCCTCTTCTGATATACCCCAGTACCGGGAACTGAAAAGATAAAGGGTATTGATGCTGCGACCAAAGAGATTTCAGATACCACTGTATCTTTCTCTTGTGGAGTCCTGCCAGGGGTATCATGACAATCATAGGTGCCTTGAGACTCAAACTTCTGAGGTATTCCCTCACAGTGACCAAAGGCTGTGTGGAAATCCTTCATAATAGATCTAAATAAAGATCTATTTTTCCTGTGGAAGAAAAGCTCTTTGAACTGAGGTGTTTAGTTGACACCCCAGTAACAAAATCCTGGGTGAATGAGACAAGAAAAATTTTTGAATGTTTTCTTGGAATCCCAAATTGTGCAAGATATCTCTCACCCAACAGAGATATTCCTGACATTTTGAAAAAAAACTCTGCAAAGATTAGCAAGTCTTCTAAATACAGAAAATTACGGATACCCGTTAGCCTCCAATACGGTATAACTGGAGCTAGACACTCTGTGAACACTCTTGGTACAGTGGATAGTCCAAAGGGTAAAGCAGAGAACTGATAATATGATCCAGACACACAAAACCCTAAGAAACACCTGAAGTCTGGATGAATAGGAATGTGATGCTAAACATCTTTTATATCTAGTGTTACTAGAAAACATGAAAGAGGAAGATAAAGCAACAGGTTGTGAAGTGACATAATTTTGAATTTGGGCATGATCACAAACAGGTTTAGGAAAGAAAGATCCAGAACTGGTTTCCAAATATTTTCTTTCTTTGGGACTAGGAGACTGGAAAAACTCACTTGCCAGACTCAACAAAAATTTAAGATCCCTTATCAAATCCTCTAAAGCCAGCTATGAAGGCAGAATTGCAGCTGACACCAAAAACAACCACAAAGCCTTCTATAGCTATATCAAGAACCTTCAAGGCAATACCCAGATTTGCTACGAGTTATTGCACAATGGTACCTCCTACACTAAGCCAATAGATATAGCCAATATACTGGCCAACAGATTCTGTGCCAACTTTACCTCTCTCCCCCTCCCCCAAAGGCCCAATCACAATACCAGAAGAAAACCAGGTACCCACCATTTCTGCAGCACAGGTAAAAGCTGCGTTATCCAAAGCCAAGAATACATAATCCATGGGACCTGATAATATCCCTGGCTGCATCCTACATGAACTATAAAAAAGAACTGGCACCACACCTGTATGCCCTGTTCAATCACAGCCTTACCTCAGGCTTTGCCACTAACAAATGGTGCACTGCTACGGTCATCCCTCTCTACAAAGAGGGAGCAACTACAGACCCTGGGAACTACTGACCCATTAGCCTGATGAGTCTGGTATGCAAAGCTATGGAGTGCATCATCATGGACCTGCTCAACAAAGATATAGGCAATCTCCAAACTCTTGACCCCACACAGTTTGGCTTCATCAAGGGGAGATCCTGCCTGCTGAACCTGGTTGACTTCTTTGAAGCAGTCACCAAGGCTGTGGATATGGGTAATGCAGTACATACAGCCTACCTCGACCTGGCCAAGGCCTTTGATACCATTCCCCACTCAGGTATCATTGACACACTTACCAAACTAGGCATCAATCCTTATATCACTAGGTATTTTGCAAATTGGCTCACAGACAGGACCCACAGAGTGAAAGTTGTGGACTCCAAGTCAGACTGTCTACCAGTCACGAGTGGAGTCCCACAGGGTTTGGTCCTGAGCCCTCTCCTGTTTGGCATCTACTTCTCAGAAGTCCAGGCCAACACAGAGGGACTCTGGCTGATGAAGTTCACTGATGACTGCAAGCTACGAGTCATTATTAACAGCCCAAGTGATGCAGACATCCTACAAGAGTGCCTCTCTGTGACCAATGACTGGTGTCAGAAACATGGCCTTAAGTTTAACACCAAAAAATGCATTATCATTCCCTTTGGAAAAAACTCAGCTCCCATGAATTACTACATTGATGGGTGCCCACTAAACACTGAAGGGGCCATAAGGGATCTGGGTACCCAGGTCAACAGCCACCTCAGATTCTGTGGTCAGAAAGTCCACAGTGGCACATCTTATAACCAAAGGGTTCACATCCAGAAAGAAAGAGGTCATCATCCCTCTCTACTCATTCCTCATTAGACCAATCATCGAATATAACACCCCATTTGGCATGTACCTACCCAGATACCTACAACAGATAGACAGACCACAAAATTACCTCTCAAAAAGGATCATAGGCCTTAAACACATGTCCTACACAGACAGACTCAAAACACTTCAGCTGTTTTCAGTCTCTTATCGTCACTTATCGTCTACTCAGAGGTGATCTCTACTTGACTTACAGAGCCATGTCCGACCCAGCCCTACTTGAAATGCTACACCTAAAGAAATCCCCCCCCCCATGCCACACGCTCCAGAGATCACAACCTCATTACCACAATTAACAGAACATGCTGGAGGGACAGGTTCATCTCCCAAAGACTGCCCATACCCTGGAATAAGCTTCTTATTCATGTCAATCAGAGCACCTTGCTGGCCCTCTTCAAGAGAAATCTCAACGAGTGGATGGGTAAGAGAAAGTTCATCCCAGGGATCACTCCAGTTGCCCTACTGGATAGAGACATTGTAAACTAACATTGGGTGGCAAGGTGCCAGGGAAATTATTTTGGGCTAGGCTTGTAAAGGCTCCAGGGCCATTAGCCTAGTACACACCTATGAAACCATGAACATCCTTGGATAAAACCCCTTCTCTACTTTGGGAGGAGAAACTGGTTTTACAACTCCTTGGGACAGCATGTGAGGAAAAACAAGTGAAAACAAGAGTCTGACGTGCAGGATGAGGAAAGGCCCACTGAAAAGAAGGAATTTCCTCCCACTGCCATCTGTAACCTTGATGAATGATTTTCAGAACCAAAGAGAAAAACAGTCTTTCTGGAAGAAAAAAAAGGGCTAGGGTAGGAGGGGGTCACGGGGTCTCTTGAATAGTCATTAAGACTTGTTGGAGTCTCCTTGGTTCTAGAAGGTTTGAGACTTCTTTTGGAGTCTCCTTGCCACTTTTTCCTTAAATATCTGTTCAATCACCTGTATTCTGTTGAGTTGTTTTACTCTGTTTGTTGCCAAAAATGGATGAGGAGAAAGAAATTCACTTGGACAATTTGTAAACGAAGGGCTGAAAATCTTAGAGATTCCCTGGATCAGCTTGCCCCTTTCCTCACACTTTTTGATCACCTCTGCAGCAGAGGAGGTAAACACTAAATCTCTAGCCAAGTGAGAATTTGAAAATGTTTCATCATCTGGAGGGTTCTGACAATGCAGTCAAGCAGACCTCCATAAAACAATACCAGTGATCACACCCATGGAAGAAGTACCAACAGAGACATAAACACACTCTGCAAATAATGAGCAATTACCTGTGCAATAGAAGACACAAAGTTATTTAAAGCAGACTTTTCTTCACAAGAAGAAACTGTAGATAAAACATTCCTCATACTTTCACAATATGTCAGAATAAACTTTAACACATAAGCCTGACAATTTAAAATTCTGAAATTCAAAATTGCAGAAGTATACACATTTTTCCTATTTACCTATCACTAATTCCCCATCCTTATTAACAGCAGATGAGTCAATTAAGGCTATACCTACTTGGTCAGGTTTGGAAATAGTGTATAAAAATTTAAAACACTGAGGAGCTTTACATATTCTATTTGTCTTTTTAGGGACAACAACTCTCAGGAAAATTGCAGGCAGTAAGGCACACATCCTCTAAAGTTGACAGGATAAGAGGAATGGGTGTAGGTTCTGGAAAATCCTTCTGAAACAACTAATAGTATTTTCTGAGGGACCGAGAAACCTCAGTGTTCTCCCACTGAAAACACTGGGACACTTAAGCAATATTCTCAGAGAAACAGAAATACCTACAGGGAGAATCAGAAATTAAGCTCTCCTCTTTGTCTGAATCAGAAATGTAAGGACATCACTCTGAATCCATCCGTTCATCTTCCTGTTCAGATTCAGAATCATGAATCTTTTTAGGAAAGGAGGCATCCTTCTTTCTTTTATTAGAAACTGCTCCGCAAGAAGGATCATTCTCCTGAATCAAACCTTGAGCCAGTCCCAGTAAACTACTTCTATCCAAAGAAGGACTGAGGAGGAGTAGATACATGCTTGTTTTTTCTGTTTCTGTTTCTTTTTGAAAGGAAACATGGGGTCAACTGTGTTTCTAATGAAAGCCGCTGCTTCCCTAGGGATGGGCATAGCATTCTGATACAACAGGGAAACCTTCCCTGTTCCCTCCCTAAGGGACAAGAGTGGCTCTCCCTTGCCCATTGACGGACCACAACAACCACAGAGGAAATGTCTAACCCCTAGTCCATAGTGGCTGTAGGTTCAACACCAGTGGGATCCATGGTAAAAGAAGAGTGGCCTGAGGTACAATAAATAACCACAGCAGAGTCACCCACCTATTGGCAGAGGTAAACAGCTATCCTGCTGTGCTGGCAGAGGCTGTTTGCTTAAAATTTCTTTTTGTGGCTGAAAGAAGGACCGACTGTGGGACTGACAATCTGCTCAATGGTCAAGCCAAAAATTCTGTCTCTATCCTTGGGAAAATAAGCAATAAATGCCAATTAAACTACTAATCCACAAAAGTTACTTTTTTGACAACAAAATGCAGTAAAAAGCACTGTCAAACAGCATGGCAGCCCCACAAAGGAAAAAGAAACACTACTTCACAGAAAATATTTTATGAATTAGTTAACACTACTTTTAACCTGACAGAAACAATGAGCACTCTCTTTAAAAATACATTAGTCTCAAGACAGTCCATTAAAATACAACACTCCTAGCTTTAAACTAACTTTCCTGAAAAGGAAAGTAATAAAATGTCAGTAAAAATAAGAAAATGGAAGTTTTTTTTTCCCAAAGAGAACTTATCTATCAAGCTAAAGAAAGCACAGGGCAACTGTTGATCCTCACAAGCCTCAGCAGAGTGTATTCTTTGGCTGCAGGAAGGCTTCACATCCAAACATCTTTTAATCAGCTCAGCTTGAGCTACTTGAATGTTTGGTGCATAGAAGGTGCTCTTAAACGTTGGAAGCTGGCAAGCTGTTATATTCTTGGCAGGATATAATGCATAGAGTTAAGCAGTCATCAATATGAAGAACATCTAAAAAACCAACCAACCACCACGGGCACTCATAAAATTGTCTAAGGCCAGCTTCGAGAGAAAAATTGCACAGGACACTAAGGATAATCACAAGGCTTTCTTTAGTTATGTTAGGAATCTGGGTGGTAATTCCCAGATATGCTCAGAATTAGTCCAAAATGACAAAAAATACACTGAACCCACAGACATTGCCAACATCCTAGCTGACAGGTTCAGCGCAAACTTCTCCCCCTCCTCCCCACCAAAAGGGCAAATATCTATCCCAGCAGAGTGATGCCCCCCTGACATCTCAGATGCTCAGGTAAGAGCCGCCCTCTCCAAAGCAAAAAACACAGCATCAATGGGACCAGATGGTGTCCCGGCTGCCCTACATGAACTCCAAGAAGAGCTAAACCCAAACATAAAACTACTGTTCAATCTCAGCCTTACTACAGGATATGTGCCCAAAGAGTGGCGTACAGCAACAGTGGTCCCTCTCCATAAAGGTGGTGCCTCAACGGATCCTGGAAACTATCGCCCCATAAGCCTGACTAGCTTGGTCTGCAAAGCTATGGAAAGGATCATCATGGACCTCATAAATAAAGATATTGGGGACCTACAGACACTGGATCCTACCCAGTTCGGCTTTGTTAAGGGCAGATCCTGCCTCTTAAACCTGGTTGATTTCTTTGAAACAGTCACCAAGGCCATTGACGAGGGAAGGTGGTCCACACAGCCTACCTGGACCTCGCAAAGCCTTCGATACAATACCCCACTCGGGCATTATAGATAAGCTCACCAGCTTAAATATAAACCCCTATGTCACTAGATGGATTGCAAACTGGCTCAAGTACAGAACCCACATGGTTAGAATTGCTGGAGCCATGTCAGACTCCAAACCAGTTACAAGTGGTGTCCCACAAGGCTCAGTCCTGGGACCTCTCTTGTTCGGTATATATTTCTTGGAGGTACAGGCCAACATGGAAGGACTGTGGCTGACCAAGTTCGCAGATGACTGCAAACTGGGCACCATAATCGACTCTCCAGCCGACACAAGCATCCTCCAAAAGGGCCTCATAGAAACAGACAACTGGTGCCAGAGCCATGGCCTCAAGCTAAATGCCAAAAAGTGTATAGTCATCCCCTTTGGCAAAAACAAAGTGCCCACAAATTACCACATAGGTGGTAATCCATTAAGTACAGAAGAAGTAATTAGGGACCTGGGGACCCAAGTTGATAGCAATCTCTCATTTGACAACCACGTGGCCAAAGTGGTTAGAAAAACATTTTATATAGCCCACCTAATCATGAAGGGATTCACATCTAGATCAGGGGAGGTCATCGTGCCTCTTTACTCATCCCTCATCAGGCCCATAATTGAGTACAATGCCCCTTTTGGGATGTACCTTACCAGACACCTGCAGCAACTGGAAAGACCCCAAAAGTACCTCACCAAGAGGATCAAAGGGCTCAAACAGATGCCATATGCTGCCCGGTTAAAGAAACTCCAGCTCTACTCAGTGGCATACCGCCTGTTCAGAGGCGATCTGTGCCTGACGTATAAAGCCATGTCCAACCCGGAATTAATGGACATGCTGCACCTCAGAAAATCCAAATCCCATCGAGCTACGCGCTCGAAATACTTGAACCTCAGCACTGAAATAAATAGGACATGCTGGAGGGACAGATTCATAACCCAGAGGCTCCCTTCACTCTGGAATAAAATCCCAGTCCAGGTTAGGCAGAGTCCCTCATTGACTCTCTTCAAGAGGAATCTTGATGAGTGGATGGGAGATCGTAGGTTTACCCCAGGTATCACTTCTGTGTCACTGTTAGACAGAGGAACAGTATACTAACCTCGAAAAAGGGCATAGCAAAATAAATTTAAAATGGGTGGCGAAAGCCAAACACATTCTGGCTAGGCTTATAAATGCCCTAGGGCAGATAGCCTAGTATGAACCTATGAACCTATGAACTAATACTGCATGAAAGCTCAAGACAGGATGAACACACTTTTCTCATTTTCTGGGTAAAGTTTGTTGTTTGATTCAGACTTAATGATTTGAAAAATACTGAAATTAATTTACTCACAAAATCTCTGCCTCCCGTCTAAGCAGAAGCACTGACAGAACAGAACTTTCCTGTTATAATGCCCTCAACCTGGTATTCATAAACGATCATTGGCTTTCTTAGTATTTTACCCCTGTTGATGATACTCATCCCTATTTTTAGATATATTAAATGGAATAATTCGAGTTCAGCTGTGAATGGAGAACTGTGTTTAGTGAAGTTTCCAGTTATCAATAAGGCAATTTGCATACCCATAATTTTCTCCCTAAAAGTGGTCATATAATTGCTAGAAAACTATTTATTTCAGTGTCATATCTGGCTATTACACTGTGATCCAGGCCAGGTATACCTTCTTTGAAGGTTGGGAGTCGGGCTGGCAACTCGGCACCATAAAAAATCCACTGCCAATCATTAGCGGACCAGAGCTCTGCTGTGGCAACCCCTAACTGGGAAAAGCCAAAAGACATTAGTTTTACACTGTGAGCCAGACACTGCACACTTTATTAGGAATCTTTTCCTGTGTTCTGTTTTGTTAATATTACTTTTTCCTTGAATATAGCTTCATTTAATTATATACTGATATATGGCTTGATTCACTCAGTGATTGATTAAATCAGAAAGCCCGGTTTAGATTGCATGCGGATGCATAACTTCAGCAAAAAGAAATGGTAAAAAGAAAAAAACTTTGCAACTTATCTTTGAGCCTTGTTGAAAGATGAAATGTTTGTTTCTCAAATCTAGTTCTTGGGGATTGAACCCATAGAGGAATTATTTTTCTTTTGCTTTGGAATATATTGCATGGATGCACCATAAAATAAAGCTTATTATTCTTGCTTATTTTTGCTAGAAAGAAAGTGAGCACAAAGAAATAGACATATTCTCTTACACCAAGTTTTAGACCTCCTGCTCCAGTTACTTAACACATATCAATTGGAGATATTTGTATCTCACAGCATGAGAATCAAAATAGCATTATTTGTCTTTATACATCTTACTCAGTTTAGAGGCATTCTTTCCATAGCAGATAAAACAGAGACAGTCCATCTGTTGGGTATTAGTATCAAGTAGTGATGTTTTACTCCTCAGTGGCAACTAGAGTTACTGCGGATTCACATTCGGTAAAAAGTACTTGTTAAAATGTTAATTTTCCTGTTCATTTTTACAAGTCATTGAGTAAAACTGAGCTAAAGTATACATCCATTCCCATGACTGTAGTTGGCAGACATGTCTAGATGTATCTCCTTTACCGTTAAAGTAGAGATACAAGCAGAACAGCTAACACCAGAGTGGGAGTAGCAACCTGTTGTTACAGAGGTTGGCCTGTTTTTGTAAGAAACAAAGATATAGAGACAAACTGTTACATTCACACAGGGACTGGATATCCTCCTTGCAGCTCTGGTTGTGTTTATGTACTTGTTTGTCCTGTGGCTCAAGTTTTATATATGCACAGGCATCCTGGATGTGAGATGAATTTATCAGAACTACTGCCACTCCTTTTCCTTTTACTTACCCACCCTGACGGACCTCCTGCATATCCACAAAACAAACAGTACCAGAACTACCCATTCTAAAGACTTAAACCTTCCCTGTGATATAAATAGGACCTGCTGGAGAGGTAGGTATGTATCCCAGAGACTACCCCATCTATGGAACAGGCTCCCCATCCATGTCAGAGTTCCTCCCTAATCCAGTTCAAGTGCAACTTGGACAATTGGATAGGAAACCGGAAATCCATCCCTGGTTTGGCACCTATGTCTCTGATGCAAACAGGTAATCTGTAAATGGTTCATCTTCCAGGCCCATGCTTACACTTATCAAGGGTATTAGAACTTGTCAGAGATGTGGGATGCATGGCTAGGCTTAAAAAGGTCCTTGTGGTTGTTAGCCTAGTAAACACCTATGGACCTATGAACCTATGGAAACATTATAATAAGGATTACTTGCGAAAAATACAACTAATAGACAGGAGTTTTCCTGGGTTAACGTGCAGCAGGTGCTTTTGTACACCATTCAAAAAATGGGACTGTGTCTATACTCCCCCATGGGCTACTATCTCATATTTCATTTCAAAGAGTTCTGTCATTACTTCATGTTTATAATTCATAAGTATAATGAACATAGGGAGCATAATGTTTGTACATATCTGCATGCTATGTTTATTAATTCCAGGGTGCATGAATAGCTTCATAACCATAATGACAGCCTATAGCATAAAGAGTAACAGGTAGGAGCTTATTTTTTTATTTATATAAAGCAATAGCAGGTACAAGTTTATCTGGCGTATACTGTGGCAAGCTATGACTTTGATATTAAAAATTATCCTGCCATTGTTTTCATCATCAAGCATACAATTAATATTGTGTAGTATCAATGAGTTCCCATCTGTTTTTGCAAGCAAAGGAAGGTGATTCAATGAAGACTGCATGCAGAGAAGTGTGTGTGTGTGTGTGTGTGTGTGTGTGTGTGTGTGTGTGTGTGGGGGGGGGGGTCTTACTACAATTTAGAAGTATGTAACCGCTTAATGCTCTCAGTATACTTACTTTATGTGACTAAAAAGCATTTCCTGATTGGGTTGGAATACAGTGGGTATTACCACAAAGGAAGACTAAAATGGTGATGCACTCATACCACTGCAGAAATATTACCATCACTTCTTCTAAATGCAGCAATGTGAAAGACGTTATAAGATTTTCACCTGCTTAGATTCCAAGTACTGTTTTCTAATGACTTCTGATTGTGTTACTTAGTCAACAAACAATCTCATTTTTTTAACATTTCCTTTCTAATTAATGATGCGATTAAAACAGATCTTTATATTTTCATTCTTCCAGGATACAGTACATATTCCTTCCCATAAATGCAAAAGAGCTTTCTGCTTTAAACTTTCAGCCATGCACATGGATGCTTCTTGATGGGTGAACTTAACTTTAAAAGTCTGTCTTACCTTAGATGTTCTTGAGAAGATGTGATTTCCTGCTCTGACACATGGTCATGTTCTTGACCTGGCATGCTGCTTAAAATGCTTTCAGTGAAGGAAGCTAGAGGTGAGTCCAGGACAGATAAGCCAGCATAAATTTCATTGTGCACCATATGCAGTTCTGTGCCAGAAGAATCCGGATGAGAGTGAGCAAAAGATGTCGATGCTGTATCTCGTGTACCTGCACTCAATGACGTCTGCGGAGGAGAGCAAAGAAAGCTGAAGTTTGTCTGTAAAGTTGGACTTAGGCTTACAGCATTGGAAGCAGTGACCCCCGCATGCTGCCGTGGTGGGAGTGCTGGAAGAACATCAGATAGCTTGTCCCCTTGAACTAGTGACTCAGAACTTCTTGACCTTGCTAGGGTCTGTGTGTTTACATATGAATGTTCCAACTCATGCTCTTGGTCATCTATATCAGTGCTGCTTTCTCCTGGAAAAAAGCCTTCAAGTGTAACTGACTGAGAAATTGAATCTTGATGGCTCAGTTTTTGTGCTTGGCAAGGCTGCAACATCTGGTAAGTGTCAGGATGTAGTACCGGGAGAGACTGTTGTGATGGAACTGTGTCCTGATGGCTCACTTCTTGTACTTGGCAGAGTTGCAGCATCTGATAAGTGTCATGAAATACTTGGAGGGATTCCTTTGATGCAACTGGAACACTATTCTCAGTTCTTCTTGCAGGTGGAGTAGGTTTACCAAAAACAGTCCTTGGCTTTGGAACTGGTTTTTGAATACTCTCATGTGTCTCTCTTGTTGGACTTTCAGCAAGGTCATAAGAACTAAGAGTTGCAGAATGATCTTCCTCATCATGTTTATGCCCACCAAGATGGACACTTGTCTCACTTAACTCTTCTCCAGGATGGCCAGCACCACAGTCCATTCCTACCACGATGGACAGTTCAGTGACCCCATGAGTCTGTCCATTTAGTTGAGCAAGTGCCACAGGTAACAGATTTTCCTCAGTCTCCTTTTCCTCAGTTTGTTCATCCTGGCTCTGTACTGTTAAATGTAACAGTTCCACAAGTTTTAAAATACGTTTCCTGTGTCCAGTAGCTGTGATACCCATTTTCTGAAGGCTTTCACTGTCTAAGCAGAGTAAATCCTTGGCTGTACAGAATCCATGATCTTGCAGTGTTTGATGATATCTTCCCAAGTGGATAGTAGATAACAAGTGACCAACTTCACTGTCCTCACCACAAGATGTAGCCATGATGATTAGCGGTGTGTTTCATCTGCCTCATCCAACACAGACTCAAAAAATTTGAGAAAATGGGCAGCATATGTCAGTCATCTGAAAGAGAAAGACATTAAATGTACTTAGAAAAGAATGTAATATACTGGCAAATCAGAACAGGAAACAGTAAGACAACTGCATCTTTTTATTCTTTTGTTTATACTACCAGAAAATAAACTTCTTGAGAAAAATAAATAAATAAATAAATAAAACAAATGGAAAAATCATTGGACAAAAAAGAATCACAAAGCATAGAAAGATGGAGTGCTTCTTCTTACTACCTGACAACAGACAAAATGCTAAACAAAATTATTACATAGCACTGTATAAAACAACTCTGGCTATATATGTACACACTACGATAATATATCCAACATACAGCCTATAGTAAGGCTGCAAATTACATTAATTTCTATGTAGGACCTCCATTTCCATATACAATGAGGAAAGTAATTAAATCAAGCCAAAAGCATGTGTATCCCAAGTATGCAGACATAAGTACCCAGCAGAATCCACCAGTATACCAAACATATACTGTACTAAAGGAATTAATTACCCTTTATTGCAGTGCTTAATTTTACATGTATGTTTGGATATAGTATGTATCATCGGATAGGTTTTATTGAGTTCCATACTGCTGTGCCCAATCCATTGATATCCACTATTCAATTATAACAACAAGGAGAGCTGGAATCCACCCCATCCTCCACTCAAGTAAGACATATGCGAAAACCTGATGTGTATGTGTGCACTTACACAATTGTTCTTACTCTATTATTGAAAATTTGAATGGCTTTCTTTCTGATTCTAGTCAACACACACACCTGCTCTTGAAAATACATCTCTTTTCATAGTTGCAGGTCTTGAAAGAAGAGCAGCAGAGACTTCTGTTGCCTGCAGCAGCAGGTACATTTTTCATAAACCTGGTGGAACCTGTAGTACACTGTCTCCAGCTGGTGATTTGAATGTTGATAGATAAATACATTTGTTAGTAAACCAGGAAATTCTCAGAAAGGATTTAATGATTACATAAAGAAATTCAGGGGAACAAAAAAATGAAAAGTGAAAAGAAGTCAGGAATAAAAGATCATAAACTGCAGCTGAAAGCCCTCCAGGTGTAGCATCTTTAAACCACTGAGGACCTGATCGCTTTGGGTCCCCCCTCACTTGTGTGAGCAAGGAATCCTCTCACTCCAGCTAAAAGCAAAGAAAACTCTAACCAGCAATCATCCAAAAATAGACTGCAGCCCCTGGTTTAACTCCAGGAACCTTGTTGTTGCCGCTTGTGTTGTAGCCACTGAGGACCTGATCGCTTTGGTTCCCCTCCACCACTTGTTTTTAGCAAGGAATCCTCTCACTCCAGCTAAAAGCAAAGAAAACTCTAACCAGCAATCATCCAAAAATAGACTGCAGCCCCTGGTTTAACTCCAGGAACCTTGTTGTTGCCACTTGTGTTGTAGCCACTGAGGACCTGATCGCTTTGGTTCCCCTCCACCACTTGTGTGAGCAAGGAATCCTCTCACTCCAGCTAAAAGCAAAGAAAACTCTAACCAGCAATCATCCAAAAATAGACTGCAACCCCTGGTTTAACTCCAGGAACCTTGTTGTTGCCTTTTGTATAGTGTAGGTGCCAGCATTTGTAACTACTGTTATGCCTTGTTAAAATCTGTTACAGTCAGCTGGAGTGCATACCCCAGGGGCAATAGCTGCAAACTTTCTTCCTCTTAGCCCACCCCCACCCCTTTCATCCGTTTCACTATTGACAATTTGTTATATGTGAAGGTATTTATCCCCTCGAAATAGTCATAGCTTTCAGTCCCTCCTCCTCAATACTTGTTCTTCACTAAACACCAAACAGAGGTGCAAAGTCTCCAGCTGCTTTTATCTTTAGCTACATTGTGTGCAGCAAACAATGAGCAAAGGGGAATACAAATATAAAAGAGAATAAAATCTGCCATTGCAGACTAGTAAGCAGCATACAACTTCCACCTGTGGTGTATTCCTACACATAGTTTTTCTTGGAGAAACCTTCCAGTCCTTGAACAAGGGTGCCTATATGTTTACCTTATTTCCTTGGCTGTCCTTGATAATTAGCTAGGTTTAGCAGAGTCCCTTGGATTCTCCCCTGCTACTTTAAATTCCAGTTGAAGGTTTCCCTCCCTTCCCCCACCCCCCAAGTGATTGCTCAGTTACAACACACCAAAGGTTTTAAAAACCCTGGATGCCATATTTGCTCTAATTGCAGCTGAAAGCCCTCCAGGTGTAGCATCTCTAGTAAGTGATAGTATTATTTTTCTTTTTTTCAGTGTTGTATTCCACACTGTAAACTCACTGTCCCTGCATAGAGTAGTACAGTAATTTCTCTCTAAGGTAGCTTTCCAGTTATTTTTTATTTTTGCTGGTATAGTTTATATTTGGATATTAGAAGCTTATGTTTTTGTTTTTGCTTGCTCCCAATTTCAGTAAACCTGATTCAGAGTTCCCCTAAATGATAGTTTAGACTACTTTATAATGTCAAAGTACTGCTAGCTTAAAAGTGATTCCAATAGCTTCTTTCAAAAATAAGAGCATGGATATAAGCTAATTTATTAATTGTGTCTTCATGTAAAGCTTTTTTGTTTGTTTAATTGTCATAACTACCTGCTATGTGTGAACACTTTTTTTCTCTCCTCCACGTTTGTCTCTCTTTCTCCCTAAAGTACCCTGCTCCCCATTACGCTGTTCCTGATATAGTCTCTAAGAACCTACCTACCTGGTGACAAAGGACCCTATTGAAATACCTGCGGTCTCATCTAACAGCCTTCTTTTCCCTGCACCCTCTCTCAAGGAAGCAAGAAAGTATGTGGTTGTCTAAGTCCTGCTTGTAAAGCTGACTACCGTCTACTATTGCTTCAGAGGTTCTAAAGTACACTACGAGCCTGAACAGCCAGCAGCCTTTACCCCCCTATCTACCCTGTATCCAACAAACCTCTTCTACTTTATAATAACCCCCTTTACTAGCTATCACTCCTTCCCTAGTTCTAAACCAGCTAGCTCCCTTACATACTTACTTGCAATACTAGATCTGCCCATTAGGTGGCAACCTTATCCCATCCTTTATCTCCTGCTTATCCCTCTGTATTTCTTCTGTAATTACACTACATCTCTTAAGTCCTAGACCTGCTCTTATTTTCTCACTTACCCTTTACTTCAACTGTCTACACCCACCTGTTTTTTTTCCTCATAGACTTCTGTTTTATCTCTGATCTTTCCCACTCCTGACTTGCCTAACTTTCCTTCAGTTACTAGCATTGCTGATAGCTTCTTCTCTAGCTTCTCCTTCACTTGTCTCTACCCGCTCGTTTCCCACTGCGGGCTTACTCAGCTCCCCTACCTTACCCCCAAATCCCACCCACCCCACAGGGGTCCTACTCTTATACCATCTAACCACACACCTTCCCTCTTCCACCAGTCACAAACCCTTCACCATTGGCCACTTAACTCCAATTCCCTCCTTTCACTTACCACTCCCTATCTCTCTCAACACACCCTCCACCTGTTCCTTTCCCCACCTAGTATACCTCCGAGCCTATAACAGCAACCTAACAACTTACCCTTCCAGATGTATAAGCTACCTACCCCAGCCTTCTTACAGAGGTTACTCATACTTACACTTCTACCACCTCTAACTTTAGCTTACCTGCTAACCTCCTATGAACACCCATTATATCCACACCTTCTCTACCTCAATAAACTAACTCTCCTTCTCTACCTATTTTCACTAACCATGTTTACATAACATCTACACCCAGCTATCTACTAACAAAATACCATAGGATAGCCCACATTAGATATGACTCTCCCAATCCCAGAAAATCTTTACCTCTATATAGTAAATTCCCAAATCCTAGACTTCAAACACTACTCTTCTCTTTAAAAGATGGAGACATTCACCCAAACCCAGGCCCAACAACTGCTACTACCACTCAACTCCTCAACCCCAACCCCTCTACTATCCATTCCCTTACCAAACCACCTAACTCACTCTTATTAGCTCATCTCAACATGCGTAGCATTAATAACAAAGTTGCACAACTCTATGCTCTCTTAGATGTCTACTCCTTTGACATTCTTTGTTTAACAGAAACTTGGTTAAAACCTGTAACTAAAGACAATGAAGTCATCCCACATGGTTATAATATTTTGCGACTTGACCGTGCAACCAAAAAGGGTGGTGGTGTAGCTATCCTTTTAAAATCTGGGTTACAGATTACTACCTACAACTATAAACCACCTCAAGACTCCAGTGCTGGCATTCTTATTACCAAGCTTTAACTTAACACATTCAAATCCATCTATATTATCTGTAGCTATCTTCCTCCTGGTAATAACATTGCCACCGTAGAAAATATCTTTTGTTTGTTATCCCATAATTTACCTCAAGAAACCATAATCCTAGGTGATTTTAACATTGATTGGAAGTGTTGTAGCAGTAGCCACCCTACCAGTCATATTAAACTTTTTGTTTTTTCTCAAACCATTACCTCCCCTACCAGGATAAACAAGCCTAATAAAAAAGAAAGCACCTTAGATTGGATTCTCATAAATAATCATCCCCAGACATATGAAGCTGGAACCCTCCCTGATGATGTAAGTGACCACTCACGAACCTACATCATCAGGCTTAAATCCAATCTACCTAATTCAACCATATCTAGGACAATTAGAACCAAGAAAAACTTCAACCCCGATCTCTTCCTGAGAGAACTAAGAGCATGTAACTGGTCTCCCTTAAAATACCTCACACTGGAGGAAGCTGTTAATTACTTTAATTCTAACTTCCTAGCCATACTAGACCACCATGCACCAACTCGCTCTATTAGAATGAGAACTAAATCTACCCCATGGCTTTCAAAAGAAACCAGGCAAAGAATCCATCTCAGAAATAAATACTGGAATAAATCTCATTTAACTAAAAACCCAGTAGACCAATAAAACTTCAGACAGCTGAGAAATTAAACTATAAAAGCTATACTGTCTGACAAAAGAAACTACTACCTACAATTCCATCAGACTCACCATAATAAACCACAAAAGTTTTGGGCAAGTATTAATTAATTATTACACCCAGGTCAATCCATCACACCAAACCCACAAGGCACAGACCAGGGGAATCCCAAGCAGACTGCTAATGCCTTTAATACCTTTTTCACTGAGGCCATTCAAACTCTTGCCAGTCAGTTATCTACTCAGAACTTAACTATATCCAACTCTAACTCTAACCCAACCCCTCCATTTCTCTTCCAACCAGTCCCAACAACATATATTCTTACCCTTATCCAAAAACTAAAACAGTGCACTCCTTCAGCAGACCAACTACCCGCTGAATATCTACAAAAGGCAGCCAAATCCATCGCCTATCCCATTTTCATTCTCATCAATAGAACCATCAGTGAAGGACACATCCCTAAAATCTGGAAAGTAACCCCTTCCCAAGGGTGGGAACTCTACTGAACTCTCCAATTACCATCCCATAGCCCTACTTTCTCCCTTAGCAAAGATCATGGAAAAATGCACCCAGAGACAATTGCTAGACCACCTAATCCAAAATAACTTACTTTCAAACTCTCAGCATGGTTTCAGACCTTCCCACAGCACTACTACTGCCCTCCTTTCCTTTACTGACTGTATTAACAAAACACGTAACCTCAATATGCTTTCCTCTGCACTGTTTATAGATCTGTCTAAGGCATTCGATATGGTAAATCACCAGATACTTATAAATATCCTCAAATCCCTATCACTAGATGCACTAGCTATAAAATGGTTCCAGTCCTACTTAGATAACAGACAACAGGCTGTACTTTGGCATAACATTCTAGCTACCCATCCGCCCATTAACATTGGTGTTCCTCAAGGGTCCATATTAGAACCTCTCCTGTTTTCTATATTTATCAACGACCTTCACCTAGCAATCCCCCAAGCTACATGCATACAATATGCAGATGATTCCACACTTATATGCTCAGCCACATCTATATCTGAACTTCACTCCCTTACCCAAAATGTGTTTAACACAGTTGAACAATGGTTTACACAGCGCTATCTCCTGAACCCCAAAAAAACTAAACTCCTCCTTTTTACTCCTACTTGTAAGTCCCCCCCAATAGACTTCACAGTAGCATCCAATAATGGTACTCTCATATCCCTAGATCCAACTACCAAACTACTAGGTATCGCCATAGATAACAACATTAACATCCATACCCATATTAACAATACTCTAAAATCTGTTAATAGAAAACTAGGCTCTCTCTACAGGATCAAACCCTTCTGCTCTCCTGCAGCTAGAATAACTATTGCTCACACCCATGTAATTTCTAGTCTGCTCTATGCCTCAGCCATATACACTAATCTCTCTAAAAACAACCTTAATAAACTGGAAAAATCCTGCAATAACATAGCCAGATTTGCTACAGGTAACCCTTTCAGAACCCACCCCTGTTTTAATCTAAAGCAGCTAGGATGGCTTGAATTACAAAATCAGCTTAAATTCCACCAATTGACCATTGCCCATAAAACCCTTTACCAACCTACCAATACCCCTATACTATCTACCCTCATTACCCCCTACAACAATCTAAAGACCTTACGATCATCACATAAACTTCTTGTAAATATTTGTAAACCAAACAACAGGGCTGGAGACTCTCTTTTCTCTAATACTGTTGGAAAATCCTGGAACCTTCTTCCTAATGAACTTTCCTCTCTTCCCTCTATATCACTCTTTAAAACCAAATTGAAACTTTTCCTCAGAACACACTGGTTGTGCCCCTGTACTAAACCTGACTGATCAACTAGCTCTTCTTACTTGGTTCAACCTACCCTACTCTTCTCAGTAATCAAGTTCGTTTTCCTAATAACAACTTACCTTGTCCTTCTATACTATTACTTACATCTTCAGAATCGCATTAAGGAGACTACTTTTACTAATATATTGTATAATTTCAGCATTTACTTTTTCTTTATGACTACTTGTATACTAATATATTGTATAATTCTGCTGCCATACATTTTGTATTGTACTAATTGTATCTGTATATTTTGAACTATGTTATGAACGAATTACCTCTTTGATTATTCTCTGTACTGCACCTGCAATGTTCATTGTATACATTAATTTTTGTATTTGTGATTTTGTTTGTTTCCTTGGAGCTTATCTCCCCGGGCCTCTACTGAAAATGGACATATATCCAGTTAGACTAGCCCGGTCAGCAAATGTAAAATAAAATAATAAAATAAATAAATAAAATAAATAAATAAACAAATAAAAGCGATACATAAATATAGATAAACAGATAGACATAGATAGACAGACAGACAAATAGTAACACTAGAGAGGGATGACAATAAGTTATCAAATCAGCAGTTAGGTGCTAGCAGAAGAAAGGATGGCAGTGGTTTTGTGCTATGACTGTGGCAATACTTGTCTGAGAGAGAAGATATTGTTTCATGGTGTGGTGTCATCTCATCTGTAGAAGCAACTTTGGATGTTAAATGATAGGGGAGGTTTACTGTGTCTTGATAGATCTGCCCCAAATTTAAGGGGCCTCCAACATTACCACCATAGTCCTAGAGTCTGCCAAGAAAGAAGTCCAGTTAAGACATGGGTAGTTGAACAAAGGCACATCCAACTAGCTGCATGTAGTGCTAGAAATCTTGACAAAGTCTAACAAAATGGGGGGACAAATGCCCCAAATAGGGACAGATTTAAAAAAATGCTCTTATAAACTTTGAAAGTCACTAGAATATCAGGATTTGTGTTAGCATGCAATTTCTGAAGGTGTTGAAGTTGGAAACTCAAATGCATGTCATTATTTAATAACTTCAGTTCTCAGATCATCCCAGTGATTTGCCAGAAAATCACACATTATATAAGAAACAGACCAAAAATATGAGACAGAAATCTGGCCATTCTGGGAAAATCTGGACAACTGAGAAGTATGTTTACACGGTCTTGACACAGATGGGTTCCTCTGTGATGTCAATCTGTGAGCTGATAATCTGCTTGGAGAGGATCTGGAGGTATCCAACATGGGTTCCAAGAGAAGGAAGCAAGTACTGTCTGGGAAGAAGGTGTAAGTGATGATCACGGAAATAATATACCTGTCTGCTAACATGTTTGCTATGGGGAGAGTGTAAATCTTTGGAATTGAAGAAGCAGTTGAGCAACACAGATGCCCCTCTCTATGTAGAAGAAAATGCTTTGGCTATAAAAAAGCTAGACAGTGTGTGGTTGGATAAAACTGGTAATGACACAAAAATGGTGCATCCATTAATCTGTATGCTGCTATTAGCCATGGAAGTATTAAGGCTATAAGATGTTTTAGCATGTCTTTCCACATCTGATTATGCTAGAGTTGACTTTGTTAAGGACAGGGCTCCAAAAGTTCATAGGTTCATAGGTAGGTACTAGGCTATCTGCCCGAGGGCATTTATAAGCCTAGTCAGAGTGTGTTGGCTTTTGCCATCCCATTGATTAATTAACTGATCTTCTGTCAAGCAGAGCCAATGAAGTGATCCCAGGGGTGTATTTTCTGTTACCCATCCACTCGTCAAGGTTTCTCTTGAAGAGTGTTAGTGAGGGGCTCTGCCTGATGTAATTTGGAATTTTGTTCCAAAGCATGGGGAGTCTCTGTGACAGGAATCTATCCCTTCAGCAATTATATTTATTGTTGTGATGAGGTTTAGTTCACTAGAGAGCGTGGCTCACAGTTACTTGGATTTCTTTAGGTGGAGCATGCCCATCAATTCTGAGCTGGACATGGCTTTGTAAATCAGGCAGAGATCACATCTGGGTAAGCGATATGCCACTGAGTACAGCTGGAGTTTTTTTCAGTCAGGCTGCATAGGACATATGTTTGAGGCCAGTAATCCTCTTGGTGAGGTACTTTTGTGGTCTTTCCAGCTGTTGAAAGTGTCTTGTGAGGTACATCCCAAATGGGGCATTGTACTCTATGATGGGTCTAATGAGTGACGAGTAGAGGGGCACTATAACCTCTTTATTTCTAGATGTGAACCCTTTAGTAATTAGATGGGCCACATAGAAGGATTTCCTAACTACTTTGGCAATATGATTGGCAAAGGAGAAATTACTATCTACCTGGGTCCCCAAATCTCTTATTACCTCTTCTGTATTAAGGGGGCTGCCACCTATGTGGTAATTCGTGGGTGTTTTGTTTTTCCCAAATGGGATGACTATGCATTTTTTGGCATTTAGCTTGAGGCCATGACTTTGACACTATGTGTCCGTCTCAGTAAGGCCCTTTTGGAGGATGTCCTTGTCAGCCAGAGAGTCAATTATGGCTCCCAGTTTGCAGTCATTGGCGAACATTGTTAGCCATAGTCCTCCTGTGTTTGCCTGTACTTCTGAGAAGTTTATGCTGAACAGTAGGGGTCCCAGGACTGAGCCTTGTGGGACACCACTTGTGACTGGTTTAGAGTCGGACCTGGAGCCCACTATTCTTATCATGTGAGTTCTGTCTGTAAGCCAGCTGGCAACCCATCTCATGACGTAGGGGTTTATGTTTAGGCTGGTGAGTTTTTCTGTAATACCAGAGTGGGGAATGGTGTTGAAAGCCTTGGTGAGGTCAAGGTAGGCTGTGTGAACCACCTTTCCCTCGTCTATGGCCTTGGTGACTGTCTCAAAGAAGTCAACCAGGTTTAGTAGGCATGATCTGCCCTTAACAAAGCCGAACTGGGTTGGGTCATGTGTTTGGAGGTTCCCAATGTCTTTGTTAATGAGTTCCATGATGATGCACTCCATAGCCTTGCAAACCAGGCTAGTCAGGCTTATGGGATGATAGTTACCAGGGTCAGTTGTGGCCCCTCCATTGTGGAGAGGAATAACCGTTGCTGTGCGCTATTTTATGGGCAAGTAGCCTGTGGAGAGGCTGAGGATGAATAGCGTGTTTACATGGGGGGGTTAGTTTGTTCTGTAGTTCGTGCAAGATGCAGCCTGGGACACCATCTGGTCCCATTGACACTGTGTTTTAGCTTTGAAAGGGCTGTTTTCACCTGTGCGTCTGTGATTTTTGGGACACTACACTTTTCCGGTATTGTTGTGGGCCCTTTTGGAGGTGAGAGGGGGGTGAAGTTTGCACTAAATCTATCTGCCAGCATTTTGGCAATATCAGTAGGTTCAGTATATTTTGTGCTATTTTGCACTAGTTCAGTGCATATCTGCAAGTTGCCACTTAGATTCTTAACATAGCTAAAGAAGGTTTTGTGGTTATCTTTTGAATCCTTGGCTATTTTTCTTTTGAAGTTAGGCTTGGATGATTTCATGAGGGACCTCAGTTTCTTACTGATACTGATCAGGGATGTCTTTCCTTCTTGGGATTTGCTTTTTTTTCTGAACTAGTTTCCTCCTTCTATTGTATAGCCTGTTTATTGCAAGGGTCCATCAAACTGGTTTCCTTCTCTTAAAGGAGTGAGTGTTGGTTTTGCTAGGGATGGCATGATCCATGCATCCTTGTAGGTGCTCATAGAGTGCATTTGTAAAGGTTTCTGCATCTTGGGCAGCATTATCCTTTAGCGTGGGGGCTGTGAAACTTACCACCTCTGTCTTAAGTAAGGTGAAGTTTGCTTTAGAAAAGTTTTTTACTGTGGTTTCCTTAGTTGGGGGTAGTGGTGGGGTGTGGACATCCAGAGTGATTAGTTTATGGTCTGATCTAACCATCCATGTTGGAAAAATACAGGTCTGTATCACTGGGATGTTGTGTACCCATCTGGAATATGAACTGGGGTCTTAACTGATAAGGTTAAGTGCTTCATCAGCAATTATTTAAAATGGAGAACATGATGAGCTTGGAAATATCTACAAAGAAATTGTAGACTTCCTCCTCCGATCCTCACAATACAAGAGATTACGTATGCAAGTGAAGAAAGGCCTGCTCAATGTCAACATAAGTAAGGAAAAAGGGGAAATATATTAAAATGAAATATAAGTTCTGTCAATACTCAAAGTCAAAGGAAAAAGCTAAGTGATCTTATGTTTCTTGATGTAGAAACAATGCTTCAATATTGTGTCAAAAACAAAAATATAAGGAAGAGAAAATAAATGTACTGGATTTATAAGGAAAATGATGAGAGGACATAAACAACATGTATCAGGATATACAGCATACATGTGGGAGATGAAACATAAAAGGGGTTCAGTTCAATATTTAAGGAAAGGGATAAAATCAACAGAATATATGAGTAACTAAAGAGAACAGTAGATACCATGCATTATACTGGACAAAGGAGTCAGCAACACGACTAGCTCATGGTTAATGTGTATGTACATATGTATATTCCACCTTTCTAATTATCTATTGTATCCTTTTCCTTATGATACGCAAGGTAAGAGAAAAGCAGAACATACCTCTGGGAAAGCTAAGAAAAAGGAGATGTGGTTCATGGAGACTTTAATTTAAGTATAATCAGTATTCCTGGGGGATTTCCTCACATAGTAGTAGAACCTATTTAAGATTTTGCACTTGGTGGGCTAAAATGCAGACAGAGTCAAAATCTGAGATGGAGCAATTGGCAGTCACGTGGGAGCAAGTGAAAAAAAAAACTGTGATTCACAGTCACCTTAACTGAATAGTTATGGCAAAGAAATGTGAGGGTTCCAAATTTCAAGACTATAACCAAACAGGAAAGCATGTCAGGAAATAGCTAAAAATTTAAAAGAAGGTTCTGTAGAAGAAGAGAAAGGATATATTAATCCACCATTACAGAAGCAACAAACCTTTGTGTGAAACAAATACACAAAGCAATAAGATAGAAAGTATTACTGTAGTCCCTAAATTATAAGATATTGGACCTTAGTAAAAAGTGTATAGGATTTAGAAAATATAGGGAATCAGAATAGGGGTAAGATAGAAAACAATACCAGTTACTAATGAAAGACACAAGAAACTGAGAAAAGTTAAGGTTCAAATAATGGTAAAGATGGTCAAATCTGCCACCAAATGAATAGATTCAATATGACTTTCCTAAACATCCTTGCAACTCCTAGAAGGGAGAGACTAAAGTCAAATACTGCAATTTGGCTATCGAAAAAGAGAAGAATGCTAATACAGGATGGAGAAGAAGCATGGAAAGAATGTCAAAAATATAAAACACCTTAACATCTCGTACACTTCAGAATGCTCCGCAACCACACTAAAAAGCAAATAAAGGAAGACAAATAAACTTATAATAACATTCAGAGCAACAGCATTCACAGCACTAGTAAATAGAACCCTAAAGATTCTGATCAATCATTCATGAAATCTTACATCCAGGCAAAACAAATTAACCCTAACCCCTCTCCCAATAAGGCACAATTCAAAACTGCAATAAAATTCAACTTATTTCAGAAATAGTATAGCATCCCTAACCAAGGATTCCCGACATCTATTCTCAGTCCTGGTGAACAATAGCCTCATATCCACTTCCAGCTTCAAACCTGTGCCCACATCCTATACAAAAGTACTCTTAAAAAATCTCAAACCATGCTACTTCAGCTGATGACCTTCCAAATGAGTACCTTAAAATAGCAGCCTATAACATTTCCTATCCTGTTTAAATCCTTACAAATAGGTCAATCCAGGGATCTCATATCCCATCTCTTTGGAAAAGGATCACACATTATCCATGCACACAAAGGAGGAAATTCAACAAATATCACTAATTTTAGACCTACATTAATCTTATCCCTCCAGTCCAAAATACTTGAAAAATGTATTCAAAAGCAATCACTAAACTATCTCCTACTGGAAGAACTCCTAATCCCCACAAGACACGGCTTCCATCACTCCCATAGTACTAATCTGCACTTCTGAGCTTTATAGACACTGCCAATAAAGCTAGAGGTAATGGCAAACTAGCTTCCTCCTTATTTCTAGACTTATCTAAAGCCTTTGACACAGTTTGTCACAGCAAACTTCTACTTCAAATGTCTTCACTGTCTATCTCAGCCCAGACTTCTGTGATTCAAAAGCTGCTTGACCAATGGGTATCAGCCAGTAAAATGGAACTCCACTTCTCTCCATACCTTCCAGTCACCACCAGTGTATCACAAAGCTCTATCCTTGGTCCCTTCCTGTTTAACATTCTCAACATCACCCTCCACATATCCTCACAACAGATCTCCCTAATGAAGTGTGCGGATGATTCCACACTCATTTGCACTCTGACAACAAGGGCACACCTCCAAAACATTACACAGGAAGCTATATAATCAACTGAAACATAGCTGTGTAACTTACAACTCATGTTCAACACACACCAACACACACACACACACACACACACACACACACACACACACACACACACACACACACACACACACACACACACATTACTTTTTTTCCCTAGATCCCTCTCTCATGAAAAAACTAAATTTTAAATCCTCTCTCTTAATAACACAGCCAATTAAGTCACTTCTCACAGCAAATTTTGAAGGATGATAGTGAATGATAATCTTAAATTTGACTAGCATATACAAAATTATATTAAAAAACTTACTAAAATCTAGGGATGCTTTCAGAGTAAAAAACTTTCTTACCAATGCAGCTAAAATTACACTTGCCACTACTTACCTAGTCTCCTCCCTACTTTACCATCCTTACTAACTTCCAAACACTAAAAAAAGCAAAACTAGAACAGTGCTGTAATAAAGTAGATACATTTGCAGCAAATACCCCTTTCAGAATTCACTGCTGTATAGCACTAAAAAGTCTAAATTGGTTAGAACTACCCCATCAACTAACACATGTACAGCTTCTTGCCACCTATAAAACAATCTAGCATCCAGCTGTTTGTCTGGCACTAAATAACATTCTACACAACTATGTTCCCAGTTGGTCATTATGATCTAATGACCAAAAACTCCTCTTTGTCCACAAACTTATCAAATTTATTGGGGCATGGTCTGTACTCATATCATGTTGCTAAGGCCTGGAACATGTTATCTGTAACCTTCAAGTCGGTACCCTCTCTCCAGTCCTTTAAAGCCATGCTATAAGACTTTCTAGCCAAAATTTGGTTCTTTTCTTGCTCAACTCTAGGATAAACTATATCCCCAAATATGAACAAGTACCTATTCATACCTTATACCTTCTTAGTCCCCTTCTTCATTCACTTTCCTGCTTCAGCCATTTTTTTCCTTGACTCTGTGTCAAAATATGCCATTACCCTGTTTTTTCTCCCACTTCATGTTGCAATTCCTGTTTGTATTTTACTAATTTACATTTAATTTCTCTAAACTGGCCTAAATTTCTCTAAATTTTAAATCATTGTCATATATGTTTTATCAATTTTTAACCAATGTTTTCATATTATGTCTAATTTGGTATAATTATTTAAATGGTAGTTGATTATGTATTATTTTTGAAGTTTGTAAAATTACTGTTCTTATAATGTTTTTGCAATACTTTGGAGCTTTTCTCCCTGGCCTTCTGCTGAAAATGGGCACCAACCCAGTCAGACTTTCCTGGTAAACAAATGTCAATAAATAAACTGTGCAGATGAATCTTTGAGAATTGTAATCTTTTGCAGCTGTGACATGGTATGACTTTGTACTAACAGTTGTATTTTATGTAGACGACAGCTATTGTGGTTGGCAGTAAAATGGAGGAAGCCATTAAAATTTTAGCAGATGCCACCACAGATACCAGGGATCAGATAGTACCAGTCAGCAGTTACTTAGTCTTGAGATCTACGGGGGGGGAGTGTTGCCAAGTGTGCAGCCACTGAGTCTGAGTAACATTTGGTTAACTAGAAACAGCAAGTTGTTACATACAGTGAATAAAACCAAAGAAAGCTCTGTGGAATAATGCCAAACACTAGAATAAATCAACCGTTTAAAGCGCTTTTCGTCACTTACTGTGAGGTAACTTAGGAACGTAGATCATGTGATTAGTGTTGTTATATAACTGCTTTCATTCACTTATTATGTATCTGAAGAAGTTACCTCACAGTAGGTAACAAAAAGCGCTTCATTAAATGGTTGATTTATTCTAGTGTTTGGAATTATTCCACAGAGCTTTCTTTGGTTTTATTCGTAGTTTTTATCTAAGTTGTTACATAAAGCATCAGAGAGCTTCCGTAACTAGAAAAAATTGAATCCAGTGATAAAGTGTTGGTTTGAAGGAGCAGCACAGTGGATTTTGGATTTTTTCTTGAGTATACTTTGTTTGTTTTAAAACTGCAGTGCTGAGTGTTTGTCCATTCCATTTTTATTTAACTTCCATAACTATTTAGCCATCTGAAGACCAGAGATCCAGTGCATCACTGAAGAAATTGTCAGCAGGGGATGATATTGAGGCTGAGCTCATGACCTTTGAGAGTGATATTGAGGCCTACATCACGATCTTTGAGAGGTATAAAACAAAAATGAATTTATCCTCATTTGAATGGGCTAGAATTCTGCCTGCACATCATATAGGGGACTCTTCAAAAGCCTGTAGCAATAATGAAAATGCATGCACCCATGACTACCGAAAACTGAAAAGGGCGGGTGTCTCTCTAGAGGCAGTGAAACATACCTGATCATAGGAAGTTCAGCACAAACTGCTTTGGTTCAAGGTGGCTGATAAGAAACATATACTAATAGTATGCTTAGAACCTATATTCAAGGGTGTAGGAAAGATTGTAAACATCTTAACAATGAATAGATTTATGAGTAGAGTGCCTAACAATTTACAGAAGTGTGAGTTTCAAGATAGTGTGTACATTTCTGAAGAACTAGTAGACTTAACAGAAACTTTGGCATCATTTGAAAGTGCAAATCTGAAGTCAGACCTGCATTTAACAAAGACTCCTAAGAAGCCTTCACTTACACATGTGTCTGGGCCTGTAAATAAATGAATGACTCTATTCCTATTAGTAAACAAAACTCATTATGCAAGCTCATCTAAACTAATTTGCTTTACATGTTTAAGAATGGACCTGTAGTGAAGCCATAGTGGAATGCAAACAGCCTGAGTGCTTAGCCACTACAAGTGCAAAGTCTACCTTTTGCCATTGTACTATTCCAAAACTTATTAAATGCACCGTTTAAAGAATTACAAAAAATGTTAGATTCAGGAAGTGGGATTACTTTTGTTAGACCAAAATATAAAGCTGCTGCCAGCCAGAAAATTAAGTGCTTTTACTACACCCAGTAGCTTTAGTGTCTAATATAACAAATAATATATTAAGTGGGCAGGACTTTATCCAGTTTCAAAGAGGTATGGAAAACATGTGTGGAGCAAAACTGTGTGCATCTAGAGAGATACACCACACACATAAAAAAGGAGCTATGGAATTTTGGAAGCTTTAAAAGGCAGTAAGGTAGGTGAAAGATAAATTGGAAATTGGGTTGACCAAAAGACTTCAGAGGGTAGGACTACAGGAGTTAATACAGAGCCAGACAGGGTAAAGCTCACAGTTAACTATACCCTGCATAAAAACAAACAAAAAAGAACAGCAAAATACTGAGAGAAGTCAGTACTCAGACTGATGAAAATGAGCTTGTAGTGCTAAGAAAAGAGGCAAATGTAGAAACTCATAAGTAGGCAGATACTGTTTAACATAAGCAAACACAAAGTGAGGTAGCACAGAAATCCAAAGAAGTACACAAGCAGGAGTCTAGTGCTAGAATAATTAAAATAGTATTAAAATAGTTTAAGGCAAAAATCCTACCAGCACTCAAGGTCAAAGAGAATTACTTTCATGACTTGCCCTTTATAAAGGAGGAGTTAGGCAAAGGAGAGAAAATGGTACATGTCATTGTAGGATATGAAACTACACCCTCCACTTCATGTTAGGCTGGGGATAAGAGTAATGTCAGTCTTACTGATTTCCACATAATACATGTTAATAAAAAGCCCAATGGGAAGATGACACACCAATTAGGGCTAGAAAAAATACAGCAACAACTGAAGGTAAGACCCTTGATCAGAACTCTCCTGCTTCATACCCATGTTTTGAACTGAAAAAAGATTAGCTTTATAGAGTAACTTAAGAGACAGTACATATAATAAGCAAATTATTTTTTTCAAAACTTTTTAAACCTCTTGTAATGAAGTTCACTCTTAGTTGCATTTTGGATAGACATTTAGGCATCGTTCAAACAAAGACTATGATTTGCTTAGGTTTTCCTGGCCAGATATTGGAAAAATATTGAATATTTCTGTGAAGTATAACCAAAATGCCAGAAGACAGCAGTTATTCCCGATTTTTGGGACATATTGATCCCTTTATCTGTAACAGAAATTAAATTTAAGCAAACAGCAACTGACCTTATAGAATCCCTTGTGAAGATAAGTCAAAGTCATCATATTAGTAATCATTGCTTATGCCACAAAGTCCCCAGAAGCAGTTCACATAAATGTCTATAGCAAAAGAACCAGTGCAACAGTAATTTCTAATGTCAGAAATCCCCAAGAAATCATTATGAGACAAAATCCCCTGTTTATGTCCAGAGTAATGCATGACCTACACCACTTTGTTAATGTGAAGCAGTGAGAATCCTTGTCTACCACTTTTAAACAGATGGGCTAGCGAATGCTTTAGCAACACTTCGAAATCTATGTTTCATAATGAAATAGAACAAGGTAAGAAATATTGGCACCATCTGACTCATTAACATCTGTTGTCTGTAAGATTAGAATCCCCAACCTTAACTGGATTTACTCCCTTTAAGAGACTGTAGGGCAGACAACCCTGAGGTTTGCTAGACAAAGCAAAGGAAACCCATGGGGAAGAAAACACTCCATCTAAGATTGTGGTAGATCTCAAGGAAATGTTAAGAACTACAATGCCTTTTGTCAGAGAACACATGAAAAAAGTACAAGAAGTCCAACAGAGTGCATGGAATATAAATGTTCATATTAAGGAATTTCAAGCAGGGGACAAAGTGCATGTGTTAGTCCCCACTGCTGAGAAAAATATTCTTGCTAATTGGCAAAGTCCTGTTCAAGTGTAAGTTAGAGTAAAAGTAAATTACAAAGTGAGGCAAACTGGGAAAAGAAAAGACAAATGCAAACCCAAACAGCCATTTACCACAGCTGAAGCTCTCAAAGGAAAACCAGGCTTCTGTAGTTAATGTGTTTGATGGAGAAAGGAAAAGAAACCCACAGCATGACTTGAAAAAGGTAGGTGAAACATTGTCAGTAATCCATACACAGGAAGTTAATGAGTTGGTAGTCAGGAACAGGCTGATATTCTCAGGACCGCCTGGCAGAACTTCTTTAATTCAGTACAATATTCAGACTATCTTTGGTGGAAATGTAGCTCTAAAACCCTATCAAATGTTAAAATCTCAGTGACAAATAGGGGTTTATATTAGAACATCGAAGTTTCAAAACTTTGAATGTTCTAATATCGACCCCTAATCAGCGAAAGCTGAAAACATCGAACATACAGAACAGCAATTTTTTTTCCTAGGGAAAAACTTCACTGTTCCAAAACACATACACACAACATAAGCACACCAAACAGCAATCCACACACATACATCTAAAATCTTACACCTAACCCTACACTAAACTATACACACATCACTAACTATGCACTTACCTTAACCCAAACCCTAACCCTAAGGTCCGTCACTATTGCACACTCACCTCACCTGCACCCTAACCCTAACTCATCTAACCCGCCATAACCCTCATGTCCACACAATTGCACACTTACCTGACCCACGCCCTAACCCTAACTCACCTAACCCGCCCTAACCCTCATGTCCACACAATCGCACACATACCTAACTCGCACCCTAACCTAACAAACCTAACCTACACTCAATCGCACACTTACCTGAACCCGACCCGTAACTTTCCACCACAGCGCTGAAAATACTGAAGCAACAGAAATGGACAACCAAATTCTTTCCCCGGGAAAAAATTTGGTTTTCTGTTGCTTCGATATTTTCAGCTTTTGCTTACTACGGGTCGATATTAGAACATTCAAAGTTTTAAAACTTCGTTGTTCTAATATAGACTTGACAAATAGTACAAGGAGAGATACAAAATATGCCTAAACTGTCAGCCATACAGACATCCCAGAGAGAGTGAAATAGTTACATTTTCTTGGTATACATATCTGATGGTAGTATAACATTTATTTAAGGACTGAATGGTATACTCAGATATGATTGTTATCCCATTTCCAGAGTGAAAAAAAAACATAGAAAATTTAGATAAGGCTAGATTTCTGTCTATGCTAAGCTTGATTAAGGGTTATTGGCAAATCCCATTAACTCCAATAGCTAAGGAGATTCAGTATTATTCATATCTGATGGTGTTTTCCATTATAAGGTGATGTCTATTGGTCTTCATGGTGTGCAAGCAATAGCTCAGAAGCTTATTGATGGTGTTCTTAGACCCCAGATCACATATCATTGAGGGGTCTGTTTTACATCATGAACTTCTTGCACTCTTTGACAGACATGGGTCAGAACTTAAGGAGTTATTGATATGACACAACCAGAAAATGATGGAACACCCTAAGGCAGAAATTAGTCAGTTGGATGTTAGTATATCCAAAGACTTGGCCTTTAAGTCATATAGAGGTAATTGCAATACGATCTTCAACAAGGTCAAACAGACATTGCAAGAGGTAAGACTAAGAAAAGAAAGGAAACTGGCCTGAGATACGACTGTCTCTAACAATAGAAAGCCCTATCTTGCTCCACCTAAGGTCAGCAATACCATCGGCGATATTGACTTTCCTACCGAAATAGAAACTGCACATGACAACGATCACCCTTTAAGTCCTTTAGTCCATTTGGAGTCGCCACCTCCACAGAGAGCAGAAAGGATTTCCAAACAGAGAAGAGTTCATCAGTGGACATGGTGGGGGCAAAACTTCCCAGAACCTCCTTGCAGAAGTTTACCAATACCCCAGTGAAGGAGAGGACGAGCGAGGAACAAATAATTCACAATGGACCTATGATTGTTACTAACTGGAAACATGTTTAAGGTTTAAAATTGCAGTTCATTTGACAATTCTAGGGAACATGTGCTATTTTTGAAAAAAAAAGATTAACTTTTGTTCCACTCAGGAAAGGTAATATAGCTAAAAAGTACAGTTGTGTACTCTTACCATAAATGTAGGTGTTCAAGTGTATTCACTGTTGCAGTCATCACACTTGGGTTATTTGCCTGCAGGTCGCCCTCAGTCGGCCCGAATACCAGAGTCTTGGGATTTCTGCATCGGATGCTGTGAGCTCTTCCATGACTTCAGGTCTTCAGGGGTATAAAACATGCAGCCAATGCCATTACATCAGTTTTTCTTGCCCCAGATGTCAGGAGACCCCAAAATAGGAAGCAGTTACATGGTGTGGTAACACTTCCAGTAAAAAGTAAATACCAATGCCATAAGATATGGCCAAAAAAGAGGATATGTAGAAAGTATAGATAAGTCAGGGGGCTGGAGAGAGGGTTACCAGGACTGCAACATTGAATACACTCGAACATCTACATTTGTGGTAAGTGTACACAACTGTACAATGTTCTTCATGTTTCACTATTGCAGTCATCACGCTTGGGTTGATTCCCAAAGCTGAGGAAGGGTGGAGGCAGTCAAGAAGTATTAGAGCTGGCTAGCAGGCCTTTTAAGACTGCTGTAGCAAATCCAGCTCTGGATTTAGAAAAGATAGGTAAGTGGTAATGCTTGGTGAAGGTGTGTACAGAACTCCAGGTTGCAGCTTCCAGGATGTCCCTGGTAGGGACTCCCGTGAGAACTGCTGTAGAGGTTGAGGCAGCCCTAGTGGAATGGGTTCTGATCCCCTGTGGGGTAGGTTTTCCATGGTGTTTGTAGCAGAAATGGATGCAGTGTGCTATCCATTTGGAGATGGTTTGTTTTGAAATGGCCTTGCCCTCTGTCCCTGTAGTAAAGTTGACCAGCAGCTGGACAGATTTTCTGAAAGGTTTAGTCCTGTCAAGGTAGAACCAAAGCTGTCTGTGCACATCAAAGGAGTGCAGGATCCTTTCCCCTTTTACTCTGAGGATTAGGGAAAAAGGTGGGTAAATAGATGGCTTGGTTTAAAGCCACACTGGATACCACCTTGGGCATAAATGATGGGTTAGTCCTGAGGAAAATCCGGTCCACATGGAAGATAATGAAGGGTTCCACAGCCATAAGGGCCTGCAACTCAGACACTCTTCTTGCTGAAGTGATGGCTAGAAGTAAGGCTGTTTTCCAAGAGAAGAATTTTAACTCTGTTGTAGCAGCAGGCTCAAAAGGGGGAAGTGTGAGCTTCTCTAGTACAAAGTTAAGGTCCCAGGCAGGAGTGGGAGCTCTCTTCGGGGGTCTTAAATTGTTAGCTCCTCACAGGAACTGTTTGACTAGAGGGTGAGAAAAGAGGGGTGGCTCAGTATTGTAATGAGCTGAGATGGCAGAGGCATGAGTCTTAATTGAAGAGAAGGATAGGCCTTTGTGGAGCAGCTCTGCTAGGTAATTTAGGATTTGAGGTAAGACAGGCACAGTTGTGTCCTTACCCTGAGACTGGCACCAAGAGCAGTATCATTTCTACTTTTCTGAATAGGATTTCCTAGTGCTAGGCCTCCTGGCCTCAAGGATCATGTCCAGCACCTGTTTGCTGAGGGGTGGTGGTGATGCATTCAGGGAATCAGCCAGGCTGCTAGGTTCAGGGTTTGCAGCTGAGGATGCAAAATCTGAACCTCCTGCTGGGACAGCAGAGAGGGGTTCTGATGCAGGTGCCAGGGTGGCACTGCTGTCAGACTGCGTAAAAGTGGGTACCAGTGCTGGCGTGGCCAGTCTGGTGCAATCAGGATTGTCCTTGGCCTGTCCTGTTTGATCTTGAATAGCACTTTTGGGAGGAGGGGCAGAGGGGGGAAGGCATAGATTGAGAGATTTTACCATGTAAATGAAAGGGCATCCACTTTCCATGCTTGGCTGTTGGGAATTCTGGTTCAAAATTTGCTCAATTGGTGGTTTTGGGGGGAAGCAAAGAGGTCCACCTCTGGTGTTCCCCACCTATGGATTAGAAGTTTGAATGTGTTTGGCTCCAGTTTCCACTCATGTGGGTCCATTAGATTTCTGCTTAAATCATCTGCCAGTGAATTTTCTTTGGCTGGCAGGAACTGAGCTTGCAGGGGCACATGATTGCTCAAGGCTGTGTTCCACAGAGCCATGGCTAACCTGCAGAGTGGGTAGGAGTGAGTTTCCCCCTGCTTGTTGATGTACCACATAACTGTGTTGTTGTCTGTCTTTATCAAGAGTTATCCTGGAAGGATAAGATATTGGAAGGCTGTCAGAACATTCTGTACAACTAACATTTCTTTTTGATTGATATGCAGGTGCATTTGTCTTGGGCTTCATTTGCCTTGAATGCATTTGCCTGCCATGTGAGCCTCTCATGCATAGTCTGATGTGTCTGTTGTCAGGGTTTGGGCAGGTGGGGTGTTGAATGAAAGGGAGTCCCTTGTTGTGGTAGCAGGCCTCTGCCCACCAAAGGAACTCTGTCCTTAGGCAAGGAATGATAGGAATCATTGTTTCCAGGTCCTGAGAATGTTGACACCAGAGACTTTTTAAGTACCACTGAACTTTCCTCATATGCAGCCTTGCATATGGCATTAGCAGAATGCAAGAGGCCATGAACCCTAGGGCTTGCAGTATTTTTCTTGCAGATAGCTGGGTTTCGGTGGCCAGTAGATTGAAGTAGTTTGTCAAATAAACTTGTTTTTCTGGAGTGAGGAATGCCATCTGGGAAGTTGTGTTCAAGCTTGCTCCCAGGAATACAATTTTTTGGCTGGGTACCAGATGTGATTTCTTTTCATTGATAGTATACCCCAGAGAAGTTAGAAGTCCCTTTACAAATGTCAGGTGCTGAAGTAGTAATTCCTCACTGTCTTCCTGGATCAGGCAATCGTCTAAATATGGGTACATTTGAATTTTTCTCTGCCTGCAGTATGCAATGGCTGGAGCCAGGCATTTTGTGAATACCTGGGTGCAGTAGATAAACCAAAGGGAAGTGCAGAGAACTGATAGTGCATAGAGTCTGCCCTGAAACATAGATATTTCCTGCAAGTTCCCTTATGGGGATGTGCAGATAAGCTTCTTTTAAGTCTAGAGCGACCAGCCAGGAGTCCTTGGCTAGCATAGGAAGCATCAGTTTAGAGTAAGCATTTTGAATTTCGGAACCACCAGGAAGGTTTTGGGGATTGACAGATCCAGGATAGGGTGCCAAGAGTTTTTTTTCTAGGCACCAGAAACAGTCTGGAGTAGAAACCCTGTCCCCTTTGCTCTGTTGGAACAGGTTGAATAGCACTGATACTGAGAAGAGAAAGTACTTGCTGTTGGGCCTTTACCCATTGGTTTGGGGGGAGGTCCGGCAATCTGCTTGGGGTTGGCAATGAGTGGAAGTAGAATCTGTATCCTTGTGATACAATGTTTAAGACCCTTCTGTCTTGGGTAATGTACTCCCAGTTTTTTGCATGCAGGGCGAGTTTTCCTCCTAGGAGTGCAAGTACTTGGGCAAGGCTGGGAAGGATGAAGGACAAGTCATTGTGAACTTTCTCCATAAGATAGTGGCTTACCACTCCCTGATTTTGAGGAAGGAGCACTCCATTGGTTAGATCTGTGCATACCCTGAGACTGTAGTCTTGGTGGCCTGTGTCCCTGGGTTTGGACTGAGAAGGTCTGGAAGGGACTGGAAAGGACCAGTTTTTTGAAGGCCAATGCCTACTGAATCTAGGTGTCTGTAACTGTAAGAAATCTTTAACAGTTTGCATAGATTTAGCTTTTTCCTCCATCGCTTTAAGAACTTCTGCTTTAGTACCAAACAAAAGTTCTTGGTTTAATGGAGCATCTAGTAATTTTGCTTTGGTAAGATTTGTTCCTTTAGTCAAGCATGCCTTCTAAGAACAGACCCAGTGACAGCAGCCCTGCAAGATGCTTCTAAACCATCAAAACCACATTAAAAAGTATGTTTTCCAACTTGGTTTGCAGAATGCATTAACTCTTGTAAATATTTATGTTCTGCACAATCTGGAATCAGCATAATTTTTTGTTTAATCATCATCTTCTTTTGGCTGTTCCCGTTAGGGGTCACCACAGCAGATCACCTGTTTCCATTTCTTCCTGTCCTCTGCATCTTGCTCTTTCACACCAACTACCTGCATGTCCTCTCTCACCACATCCATAAACCTTATTTTAGGCCTTCCTGTTTTCCTGTTACCTGGTAACTTCATCATTAGCATCTTTTTCCCAATATACTCAGCATCCCTCCTCAGCACATGTCCAAACCAATGTAATCATGCCTCTCTGGCTTTGTCTCCAAACCTTCCAACCTGGGCTGACCCTCTAATATACTTATTCCTAATCCTGTCCACCCTTGTCACACCCAGTGCAAATCTTAGCGTCTTTAATTCTGCCACATCCAGCTCAAACTCCTGCCTTTTTGTCAGTGCCACTGTCTCCAACCCATATAACATAGCTGGTCTCACTACCCTCTTGTAGACCTTCCCTTTCACTCTTACTGTTACTCATCTGTCACAAATCACTCCTGACACTCTTCTCCAGCCACTCCATCCTGCCTGTACTCTCTTCTTCACCTCTCTTCTACACTCACTGTTACTCTGAACTACTGACCCCAAGTATTTAAACTCATCCACCTTCGAAACCTCTACTCCTTGTATCCTCACCATTCCTCTATCCTCCCTCTCATTCACACACATATATTCTGTCTTAGTCCTGCTGACCTTCATTCCTCTTCTCTCTAGAGCATATCTCCATCTCTAAGCTCCATAATATGTTGCTGGTACTTCAACATGTGAAACTGGCAATTTAAAGCCCTGATGGCAAGAGTAGCAGAGGTGTATACCTTCTTCCCCATCTGTCTAAAGCTCTAGAATCTCTGTCTGAAGGGGTAGGGTTTTTTGTTGTAGTAGCCTTAATGCCTTTAGGTCCCTGGGAAATGGTCTCTGAATCCGCAGTAGGATTCTTAAATAGAAATTTGTGAGATTCAGGTACTCTGTAGTACCTGTCAGGTTTCCTAGGAGCTGGCAAAGTATCAGGGGTAAGACTGGACTCCATGAAGACATCATCTACAATTTCCAGAACAGGAGGGATAGTTAGAGGCCTGTGCTGAGGCAAATTTAAAAATTCCCTGAGTCTCTTTTTGGACTGTGGGTAGTCCTGGCACTCCCAGCAGAAATGCTCTCTGAGGGTATGCAGGGTTTTACTGAAAGAAAAATCCTCTGGAGGGGAGGCAGAGGGAATGGAATCCTCTGCATCAGCGTCCTCATAGCTTGATAAGGTTAAGTACTGATCAGATGGGTCAGAGTCATCGGACTCATGATCTGAAGAATCAGAAGGAACATCAATTCTTTGTCTTTTAGAGGGGGAAGGCTGGCTTCCCCTAATTAAAGTAATAAGGTCTTCAGCTATTCTAAGCACTTGTTTCTGTGACATGGACGCTTGAGAATGCACTTTGGTCATCGGTTTCCTAGGTGTAGTGCGAACTCTGGGCCTGAGAAATTCGGTAGTTTTATTCTGAAACAAAGTAGTCAGTTTAATATGAACATCGGAAGGTCTGAATACACCCTCAGAAGCTGGTGCCTGCACAGGGGCTCCGGACCCATCCAAAGTAGAGACATCCACAGGTTCCATAGTCGAGGAAGCATCTTGTGGCATACCGGACTCTGAATGGGTCTCAGTAGAGGCCTGTGAATCTGTAGAAGCATGTATCAGGGGCTGCAAAAGCACCTCACTGAGTACCGGCGGACTGGCGACTAGCTTAATGGAAGCATTGTTGACAGATTTGGACCTATGTAGCCTGTCTCTGCCTTTATCCTTATGTTTTTTCGGAAGATCGGTAGTCGGATGGCTTATCAAAGCCATTTCGGAGTATGGAGAATGAGAGCAAAAGAATTTAGCGACAAAGATAGCCCAATGACGAATAGTTCGGGCATTGAACAGGGCACAAAACTGACGGCGAGGAATGTCGTGGTCTGGGCCTAAACAGGTGAAGCAGTAAGAATGAAAATCTCTGTGAGGCATTTGCTTTCCACAAGCAAGACAATTATTAATTTTTTCTGACATCGGTTAGAGCAAGAAAAAAGAACAGGGTACATAGCTTTAGAAGACTTCAGGTCTGAAACTCAAATAACAAACATTTTAGGTAGTGGCCAACTGGCACTTGTGAACTGCATCTGCTTCGGGTTCCACTCAACAAGAAAAGCTTATGTTTTATACCCCTGATGACCTGATGTCACGGAAGAGGCGACAGCATCTGACACAGAAATCCCAAGACTCTGGTATTCGGGCCAACTGAGGGCTACCTGCAGGCAGATAACCCAAGTGTGATGACCGCAACAGTGAAACACGAAGAACATCAACTTTACACTTAAAAATGTATACAAGAAAGTTAAACCTCATTGATGTATTTGATGCATTAAATGAGAAGAGTAAAACTAGTGATTCTTGTAAAAAACAAGCATCTTTAAGCCCCCCTCTACATCCCACCATCTCATTGTTTGAAAAACTGTGTGAGCATGACCTGAGAATGACTTTTAAGAACAATAATGGCTTGATTTTTAACAGTCTTGAGGATGGGGAGAGAGCATTACTCAATGAGATTAGTAACACCCATTCCATTTGATGTATGAAACCAGATAAGGGTAAGGGGATTGTAGGTATGGACCAGACTGATTATATAAGTAGAATGGAAGCTATGCTTTTCTCTGACCAATACAAAGAAAGCTCTAGGAAGGAGTGCATGGTTTCATATGCCAAGATTGATGGTGCCCTTTATCACACACATGCTACTACTTTTAGATTAACTGTTTACAATTGATGAATATAATTTTGTCAAGAATGAATTTCCATGAAGCCCATCAATTTTTGAGATCCCTAAAATACATAAAAACTTGGAAGAACCACCACTTAGGCCTATAGTAGACACAACAGGGTCAAAAAACAATGCAATGGCAAAGTTTATTGACATAAAGTTAAAAAAAAAACATTTTACACAAAGATTCTCATATCGGCAACATACTTAACTGTCCAAATTTTCACCGAATGTCCAGATTTTTACCTCATATTTTGGTCTGCTCCTCATAAAATTTGTCATTTTCTGGAAAAACACTGGGAGTATCTGTACACTGAAGTCATAAAATAATGACACACATTTGAGTTTCAGACTTCAAATCCTTCATAAAATGCATGCTAAGACAAACCCTGTTATTCTAGCAACTTTCTAAGTTTATAGGAGCAATATTTAAAATATGTCCCTATTTTTGGACCTTTGTCCCCTGATTTTGTCAGTCTTTGTAGAGATTTCTTACACTAAGAGGTTGAGAGGTATGATCTACAAGGATACCTGGGATTTTCTCAGTGAGGTACATAAGGAGACATATAATGACAATTTAATCTTGGTTACAATAGACATTAAAGATCTGTTTTTGGTCATACCCCATGACACTGGAATTGACTGTTTCACTTGTACTCACGTCAGAACACCAATTTGAATGACAGATCTATTACAGTTGTCACCTCCCTTATGGAATTAGCCTTAAAAATAATTTTCTCTGGTTTGACGGGACTATTTATAAGCATGCTCATGGTGTTGCAATGGGGGCGTTTATGCCCCCCCATTTTTGCAAATACAGGTATAGCTTATTGGAAGCGCAAATATCTTTTTAACTCTCCATTTGGCAATAGCTGGAGTCTATATGAGTGGCTTCATTAACAGGTGTATGTTGTGTTAACCTTCTTAACTCCAGACTCAAAGCAATTCCCCTCCTTAGCTCCATATTCAAAACAATTCCCTTTCTTAGATCCAGACTCAAAACAATTTAAGGTGGTTATGGGTGCCTCTTAAGCTGGCTTAGGAGCAGTACTGATGCTAGTTGCTGAAGGGGAAAAACATTCAATTTGCTATAACAGCTGAAAGCTAAGTAATGGTGAGCAGAGCTATTCAGTGATCAAATGAGAGTATTAAATGGGCATTGTCTACACCTAAATATTAACTCTTGAACAGAGAGTTTTATACTGTTTATGGACTGTGCACCCCCAGTAAATCCGGGTTTGCCAGGTAGGCTTTGTTGTTACAGAAAATAGTGTACCAGTGGAGCTGACAACACACGAATGCAAACAGTTTGTCCAAGGTATAAGTTTTATCTGTGGACACCAGAACTAATGGTTCTGTGTTGAGGTTGTCATACAATTAGTGGTGTTTCCTTCCTATTTCAAACACTAAGGGAAACAGAAGGGGAGGTAGAAAAGTTCCAAATGAAACCATGGTGCACACTGGAGTGTTTGTTATTGATAACGGATACAGACAAAAAACAGGTAGTCATGCAGGAGTAAAACCAGTTGTATTTTTGGCCTGTGCTCAGTAGGCTTGGTATGGTTATAGGTGTGAGTGTGTCTGTTTACTTACATATAACCCTAGATGGATTTTTGTTGGGGGCTACCTGCTTTGCTAAGAACAGCAAATTTTTGTTGAGCTTCCTTGTAAATAATACATCTCATGTATATCTCATTAAGACAAAAGTTCCTTATTTTGAGTCTTAAGCATTTAATGTTCCACTCAATTCTACAATGAAAGGGCTTAGCAAGCATTCATTACTAAAAATTATTTTAACAAATATTCGTCATAAATAATTTTGAACAATACTGAATCATGATAATTCATCAAAAGAACTCTTTATTATGTATGAAGAAACAATTAGTAACCATGCTGTGAGATTTCAAACTGAAGTCATTAGTAAGTATCTCATATTTTGTGCATTTGTTCCACATTGTTTTACACATTTTAGAGATGGAAGGTTGAAAGCTATGAATAAACCGATTCTGAATCTTGAAAAAAATTATGATAAAGAGTGCTTCTGTGATGATTACTGAACTGAAATATAACAGTATACTGGGAGGTAAACAACTCCCACATCTACAAAGGCTGTAATGTATGTACCCTTTAAATTTTATAACACACTCAAGACTACCGCAAATCAAAGAAAAAAATCAGAAAACTGACTCTTGTTGTGGTCTCAGACAACACAGGTAGTTCAGAAAAAGCAACAACTAAATGTTGTTTTCAGCAAGATGTCCACTTTCACATAACATGGACTACTGAGACCTGCTTCAGCTAACGATGCCTTATTGAATCATGGGACTACTGTTGTGAAAAGTGCATTTACATGGTCAAAATGGTTATCAGTACAGATGTTTTTCTTTTGTTAAGAAATATAATTAAAGTTGAATAGCCTTATCTAGACTTGAATAAGTCTTATCACTTACTATACATCTCTGTACTAAAATCCTTGTTGCTAGTTTAACATCCTCATCATAAGTGTGACACAAGGATATGATATGAGTTTTATTCATGGTTAAGCAAAACTTGATAAGCTGTGCCTGTTCTATTAAACAGGTAAAAACCTACAACTCTGGTTGAAGTGGCAAGGAGAAGCTTCCACAAAGCCATTCAGAAGGGCCCGTGCCTCCTTAAATAATGTAATATAGTTTGAAAATGTATTCTGAAGTTGCACAACCATGGCTAGGTTAATAACCTTGTGTATCTGAACCAGTTCTACGAAATGGACTCAATCAATGAAAAAAATCAATATATGACTTTGTTTTCCAAGTCTGACAATAAAAATGCTTCATAATATATTTAAATATCACTGGGACACGTGACTTATAATTAATATTCTGAGTAAATATCTGGATCTGGTTTAAGAGGAAATTGTTTACATATGATCTTAACAAAAATCCCCTTTTAAATGAAAGCAACCAATACTAAATTTATTTTAATTTATTTACTTATTGCATTTGTTTACTGGCATAGTCTAACTATGGAGAAAGCTATCTCGTTTCAGACGATGCCCAGGGAGAAAAACTCCAGAAAAAATACAGGTATACAAGTGATCAACAAATATATAAACTTTATTAAACAGAATATTATTAATTAACAGCAGCGTCATATTAACAGCTAAAAACATACAGTATTTACTTGGAAATGAACTTGGTAGAATGAGAGAAAAGGAGTAAGTGGAGAGTTAGTATTACGAGAAAAGAGAATGAATCTTTAGGATAGGTAGAAGGAAGATGAGGGAGAGAATGAGCAGCAGAATTTGTACTAATAACTGAGGAAAAAGTGCATGGTGCTGCGGTAGCTTTGTCGCCTTACAGTCAGACACTGCCCGGTTCAATTCTCAGCTAGAACGTCTTCTGTGTGGAGACATGCATGAATGGGCATACCTTCGTTGAAGGTTGTGCATCAGGGCTGGTAACTTGGCACATAAAAATCAACTACCAATTATTAGCGGACCGGAGTTCCACTGTGGTGACCCCTAACTGGGAAAAGCCGAAAGACACAACAACAACTGAGGAAAAAATGCATGCAAAGAATAGAGCAATCAAAGGGAAACCAGCTGATCATCCAGGAATCGTGAAAGCACAGATCCAGGTATCTGTTATGTATTACCAACAACAGGAACAATAAGTGAGTCCCAGCTCTACTTTCAAAGTCTGGTTTAATTTTTAAATACAGTTTAATATATTTACAAGAACAGTTCCAAATCTCTAGCGCCTCGGCCAACAGCATTTTCAGCCTTTTATAAGTATATATAAAGTGGTTTTTTAGTGACTGTTAATTTTTTACTCTGAAAAGGCTGTTGGCCGAGGCGCTAGAGATTTGGAACTGTTCTTGTAAATATATTGAACTGTATTTAAAAATTAAACCAGACTTTGAAAGTAGAGCTGGGACTCACTTATTGTTCCTGTTGTTGGTAATACAGTTGGTTCTTTTTCTGTTGTTTTCAATATGACTAGTGAGTCCATGTGCTCCTTTCCGCGCATATTTAGAGAGTCTGGTATGGATATTTTTCAACGGAATGGTGATAATTCTGGTCGTGCTAACAATTCAACAACTATTGAGGTTGAAAATAATTTACCTGGTTTGACTAAAATAAACCCTGAAGGTCCAGGAGGCTCTGGTCTATGTGTTATGAAAAAATGGGAGAATTCCAGAATGAGGACTGCCACTAATCCATTTGCAACGGTAGGCAAGAAAGTTACCATACCTGATAATCCTGATGCACAGGACTTATGTATAAAATTGGAAAAGTTAATTTTTAAAGAAACGGCGGTGTTTTACAACATTGGTAGTCTAGAAAGATATGCGGAACTAGATATCACACCACGGGGCTTTAGATCAGTTAAGAACCCTTCTACACCATTTGATCTTAATGATGAAACAGATAAAAAGTTTCATGAACGCTGGATAGCAGCGGCACATCGGTGCAGTGTTGAATGGGTTTCAATTTTAACTGAGAGAGATAATATTAAAAAAGAGAAGCTTGTAAATGAAATGAAGCTTACATGTGATCAATTAGTAAGCATAACTTCCAATACCACTTTGGAAAATTTCCTGGTGGGCATTAATACAAAATTAGCTAATTATGAGAAAGATCTTATTGATCGCAAAAAATATAAGTTAACCAGAAACATTAAAGATTATGAACACAAGAGGGCGTTTGTGTTCACTAATAATCAGAGAATTAGAAAGAAAGCTGTTACGTTTCAAAGAGGAAATCCGGTTTCGGAACCGTATAAAAATAAAGGCTTCCTGTCTGGTGAAAGCGGCGCGTCATCGTGGGAAGAAGATGATAGAGAGAACTTTCCTGAATTGCCAGGAGCCGCGAATTCGGATGGTTTCCAAAAGACATTCTCGAATTTCAATGGACATTACAACAATTCCAGGAAAAGGGGCTGGAACAATTCAGAACGCCATAGGGACTCGGGCGATGGACATTTTAAAAGAGGTAGATGGGCTTGAATTTAATAATGAAACTATAGCTTATAATTATGTAATTAATCTATCTGATTACATTTTAGATAATGTCGAAATGGGTATTTTGGAAAAGGGATTAAAATTTGTTCCAACGTGTTTTCCTAAAAAGTATGAGTTAAAAACAGAATTATTTCAACTGTTTCGTAAAATGAATCTTAGGGAATTTTTTTACAGGTGTAGTCCTTGCCCTTCTACTAATGTTAACAGCTTTAGTAATGAAATGCTTAACAGTGACGTAGAGAGTGATGAAAGTTTTTACTCGTGTACATCAGATAATGAAGACATTATTAATGCCTATAGTACCTTTGATATGAGTATGTTAAAATCTGATAGCTCTTTTTTACCTCCTTATAAGAATGTATTGTTACAGAAATTTGAATGTGTGTTAGATTTAATATTAGAAAAAGAACTAGAATGTTTTTTGAAAAAAACACACTATTATAATTTAACTAAAATAGAATGGAATAAATTACGAGCACTAAGTAATAATGACAACATAGTCTTTAAGCCCTCAGACAAAGGGGGTAAATTGGTCATATTAAATGCTTGTGACTATTATGAGATGTGCATGAAACATCTTAATAACAAAGATGTATATCTTGAAATCAATGTAGCTTATGTGAAGAAAGCAGAAAGTAACTTTAATAATCTAGTACAGAAAGGTGTCAGATTACATTATTTTACAAAGTCTGATGCTGACCATAAAATAATTATTAAAAATAAGCAAATGGCAAGATTTTTTTGCCTGCCGAAGGTACACAAGAATTTAGATAATCCTCCAGGCCGTCCTATTGTGTCAGCTCATGGCTTTTTTACTTATAATATGTGTACTTTATTACATAAAATATTAATTGAGAGAGTATTGACACTACCATCTTACATTAAAGACTCCTACGACTTCCTTCAAAATATTAAAAATATATATTGGAATGAAGGAATGTATTTCATTACGGTTGACGTAGTGAGTCTATATACAAACATCTCTCATTTTTGGGGATTAGGAGCTATCAAATTTTTTCTAAGTGATTGTCCAAAAACCTATTATGTATTAGATATGGTAGAATTTTGTTTGAAAAATAATATTTTTGAATTCGATGGCAAATTATACAAACAGCTAACCGGAACAGCGATGGGAGCAGCCTTTGCTCCAGCTTATGGTAATTTATTTATGGGGATGTTTGAAAATGAATTTTTATATAAGTTACGTTTCTTTAATACACATGTTATAAAATATTATAGATTTATTGACGATCTTATTTTTATCTGTAAAGATGGCTTTGAAATTTCTGATCAATTTATACATGAATTAAATATGAATAAATATGATATAAAATTTAGTGATGTACAGATGGGTTCTGAAATTAATTATTTGGATATTTCTTTAAAAGGTGTTAACAATCAATTTATACATACTAGTATTCATAGAAAGTTTGATGAAATTAGTTGGAAGATGTGTGGAAGTAGTTGTCATCCAAAACACACTTTAAGTGCTATTCCTTTTGGAGAATTTACTAGAATAAAAAGACTTAATTCTGATGTTAATCTAGCTTATGAGGAATCTTTGAAAGTGGCGAAGATATTTATTAACAGAGGATATGACATCACTTTAGTTAAAAACAGTTTTATAAAAGTGTTTAAAGAGAGTCTTAATATTACAATGAATGATGAATACAACAAATATAGATATAATAAGTGTACAATAAATGAAGAAAAAATATTTTTTGTGACAAAATATACAAATTTCTCGGGCATTATGAATGAATTAATTAAACAATATTGGAATGTTATAAAAAATGAAATTGTTTCTTTAAAAAATATTAAATTGATTATCTCATATAAAAAAGCTAAAAGTATTAGGGATTTTCTAGTTCATAGCATCTTTAAACAACCTAGAATTTGTATAGTTAACAATGTGAAGGAGTTAGGAACTTTCCCATGTGGCAATTGCTCAGTGTGTAAATTTATAGTAACTGAGGTAGAAAAGATCAATGGAAAAAATTTCACTGTTAGGGCCAAATACTCCTGTAGAAGTAGGGGACTAATTTATGTTATTTTTTTGTACATGCAAAAAATATTATATTGGTGAAACAAAGAGAATGTTGGCAGACAGAATAAAGGAACATGTCAGAGATGTGAAGAATAAAAAACCTACTAGTCCTATTGCAGAACATTTTAATTTATGTCATGGTGGGGATATGAGTTGCATGAAAACAACAGTTTTAGAACATGTACCACTTCATTTTAATAATGTTGATTATCAAAAGAATATATTAAGGCAGAAGGAATCTATTCTAATAATGAAATATGGCACTTTGTTTCCGTATGGTTTAAATAGAGAATGTAACTGGCAAAGCCTTGTTTAAGGCTATTTTTTTAAATTTTTATGTTATGATGCTTTAATTGAATAATAGTTTGATTGAATATAATTAGATGTATTATAAGTATATATAAAGTGTTTTTTTAGTGACTGTTATTTTTTTACTCTGAAAAGGCTGTTGGCCGAGGCGCTAGAGATTTGGAACTGTTCTTGTAAATATATTGAACTGTATTTAAAAATTAAACCAGACTTTGAAAGTAGAGCTGGGACTCACTTATTGTTCCTGTTGTTGGTAATACAGTTGGTTCTTTTTCTGTTGTTTTCAATCTGTTATGTATTATCTTGTTTGTGTTTAAAAGAGTTGTGTTTACTGTGTTTCTTAAAGTCAGAGGAAGAAAGTTCCAAAATTTGTTCAGGAAGGTGTAGAACAAAGAACCAATAGCTGAGTTATTAGTGTTTGCAGCAGTTAATAGCTTTTTGTCAGTGGATCTCTGCTGTCAACTTAGCTTATACAGTTGGAGAATACTTTTCAAACTAGGGTATTTACCTACATAATATATAAGTGTAGAAAATGACTAGTTGGGAAAGTATAAGTTAATACCTTAGTTCTAACTATTGACAGTTTTCTTAAAGCCAGATAGCGATACATTCTATAATGATGACCGGTAGCAAATTTTGCTACCTTATCATATCATTGTTCCAAGAGTGAGAGTTGTGTATTGCAGGTTTATCAAGATGGGAGCAACACAAAGTAGTGTAGGGTTGAGAAGGGATCGAACAGTGCTTTTTCTGATATTATCTGTGAGGTATTGTTTGACTCCATATAGGTGTTTTTACTGCTTGTTTTATGTGATGATCAATTTGTAAGCTTTTGTCATTAATAACTCCTAGATGCATGGGTTAGATATTGTAATATAAAATTCAGATTTATGGTGCAGAGAGGTCTTTAATGGGGGGGGGGTTGTAAAAGAGGAAAGGAATGTTTTAGAAAGGCTTTGCAAATGTTTTGTGAAGTTAATGGTGTGGAATTGAAGCTTTGTTAAAAGTTAACTAAAGCTGCCAACTGAACTTGGATACTGGAGTAATTAGACCTAGAGTCAAATAAAGTTGTTAGGTACTGAAGAACTGAAAGTACTGGAGATGAAACTGAAACTATTTCCAATTTACTCTTAAAAATCTTATGAGTAGTCTCTTGTTGAGAGCCTGAAAGGATCTAAACAACATTTGAAGAAATAGAAGAGCTATTGACAGTCACTGGAATTGTAGAAACCATGCAGTTAGTTTCAAAGATGAAAGGTGAGGTTGGCTGGGTGGGTGACACAAGAGATACAGGCTGGGAAACAGCAGCCAGGGCTGTGTCTTGAGGCAATGCCACAGCATGGGGAATCGCATTTGGAGGGTGCCAGAAGAATAACTGATGCCTTTCAGAGGAATGTTTTCTGGAGGAACTTTGTCATAAGAGAAAAAGGATGGAAGGCATAAGGGAGTCCAAGTGGGCAAGGATGGATGATAGCATCCCTGAGTGATTGTTCCTGTTGTGGGATTAGGGAAAAATAACTCATAGAGTTGGTGTTTGTTGGAGATGAGAAAGGGTCTCAGCAAGGCTGGCCCCAGTAGTGAAACATTATCTGTACCTCTGATGAATTGAGGGAATGAATTTAGGAACTCATGTGGCATCATGTTGCAATGGCTGAGCCTGTCTTCTAGGATGTCAATCTGACCTGGAAGGCATTTTGCAATCAGAATGCTATGAAGACATATCACATGGTCTCTTGGAATAGGAAGTATGATAAGCTTTCTCCTTGCTTGCTGATGAACCACATTACTGAGGTGTCACCTGAATAGATTGAAATCTCAGCCTAGGGAATGAAGTCCAAAAGAGCCTGACTTGCTAAGAGGACCCCCATCATCTCAAGGACATTACTGTGAAGTTGATCCTCTTCTTAAGACCATGCCCCTTGGACAGTTGTTCCATTGAAATGGCACTTTTGCCCCAGGCAGTATGCACTCATAGCTTCTGTAGGAGATTGGAGGGGTAAAGTGAATGTTTGTTCTGCTGGTACAAAGAGTGACTATATCCACCTAAGCAGGGGTTGCCTGCAGACTGATGGAAGATGGATGTGATGCTGAGACTAATGAATGCTGTAGGACCACTGTATAACTCTCACATAAAAGCTGGCATGAGGAACTATAGTGATTGTTGTTGCCATCATACCTAAGGCTTGCAATAATAGAAAGGACTGGAATAGCTGAAGGACTCTGTCTCTTCAGGTAGGAACTCTTGGATGGCCCTTTTTAAAGGTTTCTTGAGTTACTGTTCTCTGTTGTCAAGGCGGTCCATTCAGGAGAGGTGGGGATGACTGTTTAGGAGTTACTCTGAATGGAGTTGTAAAGCCTCTGGATATGATGGTCTACATCCAGTTATCTTATGTGATGGCCACCCATGACCCTAGGTAAATATACATTCAACCCCTTAGTGTCTCTAGAATGGATCAGTCAGGCCAGCTCCAGGGACATGGGGGGGGGGGGTGCTTCCTGGAGGAAGGACCTCTGAATGCCTGATTTTGCATACCCCCCCTGCTTCTAGTGTGGCATCCATTAAATAATCTCCTCTGTGATGCCTGTGCCCTGGCCCAGCAACCAAGAAGCCTCAATCCTCACCACTAACACCAGAAAGGGCGTCTCATATGAAAGGAAATTATAACAAATACACAGAGTAAAATGTAATTTCCCTTAAGAGCACACAGAGATCGCAGTCGGTCTGGGGCTGGTCGCTCCCTTGCTCCCCAGGTCCCCAATAAGACTCCCCACTGGCACAGCTATAGGGTCCAGATCTCAGCCTAGTGGGCAAGCTAAAATCTCCAGCACCCTCTCTGTACAACAAGTGCTTCGTGTCCCTGCTCACGTAGCTGACACTCACACACTTTGAGATAAGAATTTACACAACCACACAGACACTTCTGGGGAAGGCTGGCACAGGTTCTCCAGCTGTGCCCCTTTTTCCCCAGACTATATGGTAATACCAGTTGCCACCACCCACTAATAATTATCAGCTAATCAAAGGACCTTAAAAGGGTGTCCAGTTATTACTGTGGAATATTATTATGCAATTGGTAAGTGTGACTACAGTCAAGGCTTATTACAGTGGCTATGTACAGTTTTACCAAAGGCATACAGGTACTCTAAAGAGCTTAAATTATCTCTACCCAAACCAGCCACAGTTAAAAGGTTTTAAAATATTTAATACTAAATAATTAAACCACAAGGCAATATTTTCTACTATACAGTGCTAGTCAAAAGTTCAGAGATCACACTGAAATACTTAAAATGAATCAGTAGTACAGTTCTGACATCACAGAAAAACACATTCTAATCTTTTCTAATTCCTAGCTACTTCTAGGAGAAAACACAGTTCTAACATACTACTTACATAAAGAGAGCATAAGGCAGTACTGAGTTGGATGTCCAGACAAAAATGCTTAATGCCTTCTGATTTTTTCACTTTAAATTTCTATTGCAGTTCTGATAAACATTACATCATGTTTTTACACTTTTATGGTGTTCCCAGGCTACACATTACTGCATTTACATTGTTTTACACTTACACTAAAGGACATTCCACATGTACATTTTGGTAATTAACTTTAGCCTTAAAACAATAGTCAGGAAGCTTTCATCTAGCCAGACTGAAGCCAACTTGTAAACATCAAAGGCAGTGATGAAATAATTTTAATTTCAAAGGACCAACAAGAAATGCTTGATTTAGCTTTTTTTACAGCAGATGGCAATGTTGCCACATTGTTTTAAGTTCAACATTTCACAGTATTTACAAATGATAGAATTATGTACAAAATTCTATTTGACTAGGCTGGCAGCCTTCACCCATCTCTACCAGTCTTCACACCCTCTGTGAAGGGATCCCTATCCAAAAGAGTGAACAAGTGAGATGTGTTTTTATCCCAAATGAAAGTGCCACAGTATTTTTTTGTTTTTAGGATAAAAGACCTTTGAGGGGTGTCAAGCAGACTTTGATGGCAGACAAGGTCTTTCTTTCCTGCTCACCCTTCAGCAACTTCTCTTAGACTTTAGGACAAAACAATGAGTACTCTGTCTTTTGCATTGTGACACAGTCTCGTTGAAAGGTTTGTAAAAGACAGCACAGCATCCACTTGCAGCACAAGCTGCTTCCTAGTGTCTGGAGTGGGAGGCCTTCATACAGAGTCATGTGCTTGCTCTGCCAGTTACCTATGAAATCTCCTCAGATGGCTGATGTAATTAATTACAGAAAGGGAAAATGTTCCTGAAATATAGGCATGGTTCCACATTCAGTCCACCTTCTTAGGATGGACACAGAAGCTTTTCTGTGAAAGTTCTTTCCTGGAGGTCAATACCACAATAACAAAATGCATGAAAGGGACCTTGCTCTAATGTGGTCTGTTCTTGTCAGGATGTAAAATTTTGTCAGGCTTGTGGGTTACTTTTGACAGTCCATTTGGCTCTAGCACCAAGACTGGCACCAACACATAATGGCCAAAGTCCTTGGCACCAAAAATGGCAACAAGCCAGTTGGTGTCAAGCATGAATTCAATGACTTGGGATAAAGTTTTCAGCATCAAGACCAACACATCTCCAAAGGTATTGGTGTCAAGTGGGACAGATGCAATGTCAACACCAATTAATGGAATGCAGTCAGTACTGAGGAAGGATACCCTACAACTGTCATTGGCTCCTAGACCTCCAGCATTGAGACATATGCTCCCAAGGGATTAGTAGTAATTATAGTCTGTCCTATCCACCCTGAAAGCAAAAGTGGATGGGATGGCAGCTATGTCTATGTGAGCCTTAACAAGTGACATCATCATCCAGTCTCACTGGATGTCAGCAAATCTCTAGATGGACCTTGTAGACATGAGTGAGGTGGGAGATGAGAAACCTGGAGAGCTCCATCTCTGAGTACTGTTTGCTTATTGATTCTTCTTGGGAGACTTACTGGATAAGTCTTTGCTTTCAGTACCAGTGGGTGCCAGAAGCAACTTAAGTAATGCAGGCCCTGAGAAATCACAGTTGAGGCCTCATGAGAAGCTGAAGATCTAGGAACCTTTCAAATAGAAGATCAGGGATCGTCTTCGGGTTTTTTCTTTCTCTAGGCTCTCTATCCCTGTCTTTATCCTTTTCTTTTTCACTTTCTTTTTTGTTTTCCATTTCAGCTCTCTTTGTTCTTGTCCCCAGAATCAGAGGGGAGAATGTATTTCAAGATCGGCTTGTTTCCATATTTGAAGACCTAACATGGTCTGAACTCCTTGCAGATATTATAGGAGACCTGTAAATATTTGAGCCCTAGGTACATAATGCATAGATCCTGTGAGTCTTGTGGCTGAATCTTGTGCTCACACTTGGCACACTTGGCAAACCCCGAAGCCTTATGCATAGATTTCATAAATTGTCCTAGATATTTCAAGGTGACTGAGTGTCATGACCATTCCTGCCCTGCCAGTACTCTTCCTTAGGCTGGACAACCCTTGTCATGGTGATGGTGGTGGTGGGGTGGCACACCAGTCAATCCTATTGCAAATTTGTGTATAACCTTCCAGTCATCTAGTTGATGTTAAAAGGAAGATACTGCCTCATACTGCTTAACATGCAGGGGAAGTTTATTCCAAAGTGGTGGGAAGCTCTGGGTTCAAAGCTTCTGCTCCACCATGTTTTATTTATCTGATAGTGAAGATTTAGGAACCTGGTTCTTGCACTGGAGGAGATGTTAGACTTGCAAAGAAACAGGAGTTCAAGGACAATCAGGTCTCTAATGACATGTTAACTGAGACAGATATCTCCCCTCAAAAGTATGTAAGACACTGAATAATGAGATAGAAAATCCAGACTTTCTTGGAAGCTGAAAGACTCTGAGCCTGCAATCTTTTTGGTTAGCAGCCATTGGGGTCTTCCTATAATTGTTTGGTATGTCGTGTGAGATATATCCCAAAGAGAGCACTGCACTTGATAACTGGCCCAATTACTGATGAATATAAGGCAGTCATTGCCTCTTTTATCTTGGGCTTATTCCTATCGAAATTATCTGGACTAAACAAAAGGATTTCCTGACAAATGCCACATGATGGTCAAAAGTGAAGGATCTGTCAATCAAAGTACCAAAGTCTCTAACTGCATTTTCATTCTGTAGACATGTGTCATCTAGACAGTATGATAATGGAAGGGGTTGTCAACCAAAAGTGATGACACTATACTTTTTAACATTTTGTTCAAGCCCATCTTTAATACATAAAGAGATTGCTATGGCAAGTTCATTTGTGACAGTCTGCATGTCACAGGGTGACTTAACAACTACACCTAGTATTGCAATTGTCTGCAAACTTTGTTAACCAGAGGTCTTTGCTCTCTGCTTGGAGATCTGAAGAGTAAATACATAAAAGGAGAAGTCCCAACACTGAGCCCTGAGGGTCACCGCTGTTCACATTCATGCTTTCTGATGAGGCACTTGCACTGTGTAGATTCTGCTTTCAGCTAATTTGCTGTCCATCCTACTACATATAGATTTATTGTTAAAACAGTTAATTTTTTATGATGCCAGTATGGGGAAAAGCGTTGAAAGCCTTGGCCAAGTCAAGATACACCTTTTGCACTGGTTGGCCATCATCAACAGCCTCCATATGATATAATGTCAAATGAGTGAAAAACAACCAAAGACCGTCAAAAATAGTCAAGAGGACCTGCAACAGAACTTTGCAAAGCTAACAACAGTATGCATGAAAGTTATCACACTAACAGTAAGAGTTTAGATGAAGGCTATGGGAGGATTAGGTCTCATCCTAATCAGGTATGAGGGAGGAAATAGTAAAGGTTTTTTAATAAGTTGTCAGAAATGATAGACAAGGTAGATTCTAGATAAATTCTGACTTAGTTATAGAAAAGATACACTTATCTGGAAGACTTTTGCAGAACACTGGAGGATTATGTCTGAAGCTGAAGGCAGCAAATGAGATATAAGGGGCAGGGGCAGTGACACCATAACTATATTGTGGGGAAAAGGAAGGAAAGTATAGTTGTGTAAAATCTTACAATAATGACAGATGCCCTTCTGTTCACTGATGCAGTATTCATAACATGGTTGTAAATTGGCTCACAGATAGAACTCACTGTGTGAAAGTAATGGACTCCAAGTCAGACTGCCGACCAATCATGAGTGGAGTCCCACACGGATCAGTCCTGGGTCCACTCCTGTTTGGCATCTACTTCTCAGAGGTCCAGGCCAACATGGAGGTACTCTGGCTGAAAAAGTACACAGACAACTGCAAGATGGGAGCCATTATTAACTCCTCAAGTGATGTAGACATCCTACAGAAAGGCCTCATTGAGACCAATGACTGGTGTCGAAATCGTGGCCTTAAGCTTAATGCCAAAAAATGCATCATCATCCCCTTTGAGAAAATCTCAGTTCCCACTAATTACCATATCGATGGGAGCCCACTGAACACTGAAGGCGTTATAAGAGATCTGGGGACACAGGTTGACAGCAACCTCTGCTTCGATCACCACATTGCCACTGTGGTCAGAAAGTCCTTCTATGTGGCACATCTCATTACCAAGGGTTTTGGAAGAAAGAGGTCATCATCTCTCTCTACTCTTCCCTCATTAGGCCAATCGTCGAGTACAATTCCCCATTTGGCATGTACCTTACTGGACACATGCAACAGATGGAAAGGCCACAAAAATACCTCACGAAGAGGATCCTAGGCCTTAAACACATGTCCTACATTGACAGACTCAAAAAACTCCAGCTATCCTCTGTCTCATATCATCTACTAAGAGGCAATCTCTTCTTGATTTACAAAGCCATGTCTGACCCAGTTCTGTTAGAAATGGTCTATATTAAATCATCGAATGCTTAGAAAAGTGAACGGTGATTTATTGACCCCATGTAAGTGAAAGCTTACAAACTTGAATGCTTACAACAGTTCCAAACAGCTCTGTTCCAAAAAAAAAAAAAAAAAAAAAACACTTAAAACATAACATAAACTGGGGGGCTTCACTCCCCACACCCCCCCTGCTTAAATATACCAACTCTGAGATTGCACTACAGTGACAAAAACGGCAAAGTAACAGACATGGCCAAGCAATTTCTTTCCCAGGGAAAGAATTCACTTATATGCCGCTTCGTCATTTTGCCTTTTCGTCTTTTCTAGTTCGACCAAGATGCATTCAAAAGAATGCGTCTTCGGTCATTTAATAGGAGCCCGTTAGAAATGCTACATCTAAAGAAATCCCAATCCCTCTACACCACATGCTCCAGAGACCTCAAGTACATTACCACAATCAACAGAACATGCTGGAGGGACAGGTTCATAACCCAGAGACTGCCCATGCTCTGGAATAGACTTCCCATACATGTCAAGCAGAGCACCTCACTGGCTGTCTTCAAGAGAAATCTTGATGAGTGGATGGGAAGTAGAAAGTTCACCCTGGGGGATCACTCCAGTGGCTTTACTTGACAGAGGCACTGGGAACTAAGGTCTGGTGGCATCATGCCAGGGTAATCCTATGGGCTAGGCTTGTAAAGGCTCCAGGGCCATTAGCCTAGTACACACCTATGAACATGAGGGATTCCTTGCTTAGGGTGACCCAATGTCCGGACAGTACACCAAAACCTTTTACTACTTACAAGTATGTTGTTCGTCTCACATAAGATTGTCATGAAGTAGGGTATAAAAGCGACGTCCACATGTACTATCCTTAGAACTGAATGCCCCAGGAGGAATGCCAGTCCAAGGAATAAAAGAGGTAAACTGCACATCCAAATGAAAAACAACAACCAGGGGGAAGGAGGAAGGGATATAATACTGCAACAGTGAAGAGAAGGACATCTATCATTATGGTAAGATTTTACACAGCTATATTATGTTATTCTGTTCTACTGTTGCAGTGTTCATAACATGAGGGAGAATACCACAGCTCAGGAAGAAACATGGGAGGAGGAAGCACCAGTAGAACTCTCTAAAAAAATATGAAGACTGGCTCTAGCAAAGCCAGCTTTAGATCTGGAAACTCCATCCAACTTGTAATGTTTGGTAAAGGTATTTACAGAAGTCCAAGTAGCTGCTTTAAGAATGGAGTTAATGTCCGAACGTTTGAAAAAAAAAAAGTACCAGAAGAAGCCACAGTCCTAGTAGAATGAGCCTTAACAGAATAAGGAAGGCTCTTACTATGAAAAATATAACAGAAAGAAATAGCCTTAGAAATCCAAGAAGAAATAGTCTGCTTAGAAACAGACAATAACAATGTCCTGGGATGAAAATAAACAAAAACCTGATCAGATTTTTTGATAGCCTTAGGATTAACCAAATAAAACCTGAGTTGTGTATGCACATCCAAGGTGTGTAGCACCTTCTCACTAGCAGATTGTGGAGAATGGAAAAAAGTGGGCAAATAAATAGATTGATTAAGTGACAACTCATTCACAACATTAGGCATGAAAGAGGGGTTGGTACGCAAGGACACCCTGTCCTTATGAAAAACCAAAAAAGGAGAAGAAGCCACAGCCAAGATTACCTCCTCAAAACATGATGCAGCTGCATTGGAAGATGCTTCTGCTGCATCATAGCTGCACTTAATGGAATGGCGTGCTACCTGAGAGGATGTCTCTGACACGGACATGGCATGTGTCTTCCCTTCCAAATCTGGAAGGTCAGAAAAACTTGAGTGGCTTGAGAATGGAGAGCCAAAACATATCTGGTCATATGAGTTTGGTAATTAATAGCACAGAAAGCTAGGCAGGGAGAGGTGTAGGCCTTCTTGCCCAGCCTTTCCATAGTCCTGCTCTGCTTATCTGAAGGAAGAAGGAAAGTGGATGGCAGTAGTCTGCTGGGTTTAACCAAAGCCAAAGAAACCACAGCAGAGGCAGCTGAAGGGCATTTGAAAAGAAATGTGCTGTCCTCTGGCACTTCAAAAAAGTGGTCTGTCTTCCTAGGGGCAGGGATTTATAATCTGGAGCCTGGGATGCCAAAGAGAATACATCCAGTAAAGTAGGTAAAACTGGTGGAACGGCAGAAGAGGAAGGAGACTCCATTTGTAAGAGGACATAATATCTCTTCTGCACATCTGAAACTTGCGAGCAATCCCACTTGAAAAACTCCCTCATTTTAGCAATAGTTTCCCCAAAAGTAATCTCTTCTATAAGAGATTCTGTGCCATTAGATTTCTCTTACGGAGATGCATACTCTAAAGGGGATGGAATATGGGTAAAATATATTAAGGATTCATCATCTGAAGATACTTCATCCTCAAAAAAATCCTGTTCTCAAATGTTCTTCTGAGGGGAAGATGTCCAAGGTGAGAAGAGACAGAAAAACTTGAAGTAGGCTTTAAAGCCATAAGGGCATTGAATAAGCCCCGGGTAAAATTTTGCCATTCACTTTGAAGGTTTCTGGGAGCAGAAAGATGTTTAGTCTTTTGCTTCATTTTTAGCTGTATGTCTGCCTTATGAAAGGTAGAAGGGCCGACATTGGTCTACACTTTATAATTGTAGTCAGAATTTCCTCCCTAATCAAAATTTGAGGGATCTCCCTAGACCTTCAGTGACAGTGAGTCTAGGTTCCCCTTGACCATCTGAAGCAGATGTCTGCAGAGCCTCTGAGGATGTGCCTATAGTGGGATCCAGGGAGGCATCTGAAGTAGTCCCAGCTGATGAATCTGACGCAAGAACTGGATGCATCCCTGGGTCTTCATCAGCTTCGAGAGAGACGTCTGATGTAGGAGGCACAACAGAAGAGTCAGACCTAGGTTTTTGGTCTTTCTCTTCAAAAGACAACTCAATCTCAGGCCCAGATTTTCCCTCCATAGCATCTTTTGTTAAGTGTTTTAGATGCTGATTCTCAAGGTAAATAGCTAGAGATGAAAGCAAACTACGTAATGTCTTAGGCACAAAGGCCTGGCAAATGGAGCAAGATTTTATGATCATAAGTAGGCCCTAAACAAAACAAGCACTGCTCTTGATTATTCTTATGTGGTCTCCCACACTGGCATTTGCCTTTCTTGAATGACATGAAAAAAACTCACACAAAAGCAAAAAGGAAAAGAAGTCTGAACGAGGCACCTATCTGAAATGGCTTGATACCCCAGCAAACAACTCAGATGAGTAGACTGATGTTTGAACCTGGCATTTGGAATGGCAGCGGAGAAGTTCTGAGGATAGTATGGATGTTGCTTTTATGCCCTATGTTCATGAGGAGCATACGTCCAATGTACCAAATACTTGTGAGTAGAAAAAAGGCTTTGGTATACTGCAAGATGTTGGGTCACCCTGTGAGGAATTCCTCATGTTATGAATACAGCAACAGTAGAATAGAAGGACATCTCAAGGTGTGGAGCAAAAGATGAAGCTCAGAAGTTGCTAGCTTGGATCTACCACAAGATCAGTTTACCCAAAAGTGGAAGTGGATGGAGAGGATAACTTAAGATCATGTTTTACAAATCCTGGTACAACTCATGTATCATGATTAAGTACTATAGTCTAGATTTTTGTAATGTAACACATCAAGCGGGTAGATGGCAATTCAACTACAGAAATAGGAAAATGCAATGTACAAAGACATTTGTGCCTTAGTAAAAAGAGAAAAAAAAATATCACAATACAAATTCTAGAAAAGCAAGTTGTGTCTAGTTTTTACTGTGTTGCTTTATAAGGACAGAGATGACATTACAGAAATTATAAAATACTTTTATTATAGCTAGTTAGTTTTTTTTTTTGTTTACCAGGTAGTATATGGATCACAAGAGACCATTTGCAGGCATAGCCTGGGTTAAGGCTTTAAAGCAAACACAGAACATTTTTGTCAATATTCAAAACAAAACAGACAAACACAGACTTACGCACTTCCCAAGTTACCAAAGTCCAGGACCCTGGGAGGACAAGACAAGCAACAACTCCCTGTCCCCAAAAGAAATAAAAAGACAAGGAAGTTCAGTCAGCATGAAGCAGAACAGGTAGTAAGAGGTTACTTGGTTGTTGGTTAATTGTTTGAATTGTGTTACCTGAAATAAAACTGGTATTGATCTGTGCCATCACTGAACCTACAAACACACACACACACACACACACACACACACACACACACACACACACACACACACACACACACACACACACACACACACACACACACACACACACACACACACACACACACACATGCACACACGCACACACGCACACACGCACACACACAAACACGGACAAACACACCTACATAACACTTCTCAACCTATTAACTCGAGTCAGGAAAAAAGGCAAAAACATTAGGGGAAAAGGTCTAAAATCAGGGACAGATTTTTAAGTATCACTCATATGCTTAGACACTTTGAAAGCTGCTAGAATAAAAGGTTTGGTGTTACCAAACATTTTCTGAAGGATATGAGGTTTTAACCTTGATTACCTGACATTATTTACTGACAGCAATCCTCAATAAATCACCAGAAAATGATATAATTTATGTGTAGCAAACCAAATATATGAGGCAAAATCATGGACATTCTGCAAATTCAGGGACAGTTAAGAGGTATGATCCATAACCCCTCACACATACATGCCCATACAGCAGTTTTGTGTGTGTGCGTGGGGGGGGGAGTGAATGGGGGAGTGCCTGTGTCAGTACAATGCATGTGCCATCAGTGTTGATTACCGCAGCAAAGTCCTGATTATGCACACTAGCAATAACACAACGTGATTCAGAGATGTGCAAATTAGCCAATAATTAGGTCTTTCCTCATGGTGGCAATATGCTCTGAATCGCAATGTTTCATGAATGTAAAAACTACAATAGCTTAATCTCGTGGGATTCTTTCTGAATCTAAGCCAATGTGATGTAGAAACAAAACTACGTTTATTCTTCAGTGCTTAGAAGTATCTAATGTATTCTGTGTCATGGGACATTCTGGTGTACAGCGGTGCTCACTGTATATATGGTACACGTGACTTTCAGTTCTAATCTCTTTTTATGGTGTGACTATTTTCACACCATTTTTGCATTTGTAGCAGTTATCCTGTATGTCATCAAGTAGAGATTATAAAAGACATGCTATATTCTAATTGCATGCACTCCTAATTTTTTACTTGCCCTTTGAAAAGTAGAAGGCAATATGCATCGAATTTTAGAATTGCCATCTCATGAACACTTGTATGCTAACCCTTCCTCATTTAAACATGCTGCGGTGGGAAATGCACAGGTCTTCATTTAATACCAAAAGCATGCTTTTTACTGTTCTTGCCTGAGTAAAAATTGATTTATATATGTATGCTTTTTTTCAATAGGCTAAATATTCTGACTGGATGAAAATGTATCAAGTCTGCTATAGGCCTACAATGTGCAATACAGGCAAATGTTGCTCTTTTAAAATATACAAGCAAAGAGTAAAAGTTACATAGACAAACTATTGAGTAAATGATGCAAGAAATACTCAGCCAATCTAGAGTCTTCACTGTGTAACACCTTAAACCGCCTGTAGTGGAAGTCCATGAGATATATGCAAATGACCCTGTAAGGATATACTGGTGTTTCAGCTGCATGACTTCTGAATGCCCATGACTTTTTACTTTCTAAGTCTTTATTGGTACATCAGGCAAATACAGCCAAGACCGGCTAGCAGTAGACATGCACCCATAAAGACTTAAAAAGTAAAAATTCATGGGCATTTAGAAGCCATGTAACTACAACACTGGTATGTCTTTATGCAGTCAATTGCATATATACCACAGGTCTTTAAAAATATTAATACATTATTGATTATATACTGGAAAAAGAGAAGGAATGCCTTTTGTACTTTGATCCTATACTGGGTCAGCAAATTAAAGGCATTTGTAGTCCTTGCATTACAGTACCTGGTTGAACATTTAATAAGTATCTGACTGTGGCTGAAAAAAGTAAGTTTGGTATCATCTCAGGACACTTTCAGTTTCTGTTCTGCTGTATTGCTTAAGTATGATTGCGCAGACTGCTCAACACGTTTCCTGACAGCAAGTACCTTTACCATCTTTTCCTGTACTTCAAAAAGAAATTGAATACATACAGAAAACATTTTCATGGCATGTATTTATCTGTGCGATGTTTTCAGAGTTCTTTGTTTTATTTACATTTCTTTATAATCATTCTCTCCTTATAATTCATTATACTTTACTTCCATAACTTCTTTTGACTTTTCCCGGTTAGGGGTCGCCATAGTGGATCACCATCCGCTCATGATTGGCAGATGAGTTTTTATGGCGTTGAGCTGCCAGGCCGGTGCCCAACCTTCCACAGAAGGCACACACACGCATACCTAGGGCCAACACACGCATGCCTAGGGCCAATTTAGAGTGTCCAATCCACCTACAGCATGTCTTTGGGATGTGGGAGGAAACTGGAGCACCCAGAGGAAACCCACGTAACCACAGGGAGGACATGCAAACTCCACACAGAAGGAACCCCAGCCAGGGATCAAACCAGAGAACCTCTTGCTGTGAGGTGGCAATGCTAACTGCTCCACCATCGCAGCTACTCTCTATAACTTCTTTTTACTATTACTTATGTTTGTGCACTGTGTTTAGACAGTAATAAAAGTAAAATTCCAGTTCAAAAGTTGCAGTGTGTTTAGACATTAATAAACTTCCAGTTCAAAAGTTGGTAACTAACATCTTATGTATTCATTTTACTGTACAATGGTATCTGTTATGAGTTTTTGGTCACCATTATATTCAGTACTACATGCTACAATGGCATTGCTGCATACAGCAATCAGCATGTACCATCTGTGTCCTCTGGGACCTGTCATGTTACTCAGTTTTATTTCCATTTTTTGTGCAGTGACAACATAATTTTTTCTCCAACATGTCACAATGTTTCTGTTAACTGCTGTGGTATCCCCAGCCTTGCTTAACTGACTGTACAAAAAAAAAAAAAAAAACTTCTGTTTTCTGTTCCTTCAGTTATCATACACAGTTAGGATGGGGTGGAAAGGAGACAGTGAACAGAATATAGCCCATGCCCTTAAGCAGAGTGTAACAATTAGAGAACTCTTTCCTAATTTGTTCATTCCCCCAGGCTTTGTCATTGCATGACTAACTGTTCTTATGAGTACTTAATGCAAAAAGAAGTAAGAAGGTGTGCTGTCATTCTAAGCTTTATATAATATTTCCTAACAAGTAAAATTACATTCTAAACATATTGTCAACTCACCTAAACTTTAACACAACTTTCACATGGCTCTTATCTCTTATTGTCAGACTGACAGCATTTCGAGGGTACATACAACTTGTACTTCTATCTGCCTATTAAACGCAGAAGTCACTCATCTGTAGAAATGTGCCTTTCCTTGTATATATGCTTATATGTCACATGTGTGAAAGAAATGTAAAATAAGATGTGCTGTTGTCAGTTATATGATTCTTCTTGGATGTAATAATTTACAAAATGCAGGGATTTCAAATAGGCCTGTTCCTAGTCAGTAGCTCTTGAAAGAGAGGTGTTGATAGAAATGCGAAAGTCAAAAGAAATGAAAGAAGTTTGGATTTCCTTATTATGTGACTCAAAAAACACATGCCTCAGTTGACCATCACATCAGATGCATATATTTGTTTCCAAGAAGAAATATGGGAGGAATGTGCTGGTATTACATTATGCAGTACAAGTTCATTGAGTCTTTTTATTTTATTATAGATTATAACTATGAGGCATTCATTGTTCCAGGGATATATTTGGGAAAAACAATAGTTTATACAGTTCTAATGGTATTAGTTTATACAATAATTCTATATTAAATTTTTGAAGTTCTTGTGAAATTAATGTGATATAGTTGGTTGTCAGTGTCATACAATTCTGTATGAACAGTCCTTGGAACATATTACATTCACAACCCCTTCCTCTCCCTATTTCTACATTTGATCTAAAGTTCTGAGGGATACATTTTCTCTTTATCCTTTGCTTGGCATAAGCTGGTGGAGAGGGTAAGGAAGCTTCTGGCAGTTAAATGGAAGGTAACAGCTATAAATAATTTGCCCTATTTCTACTCTGGTGCTTTTCCCTTGGCCAATGCCATGTATGCCTGCTGCATTCAGTTATTATTTTTAATCCCACATCTCACATGTTTGATGAAACTGGAAAACAAACCTCTGTCGCAGATTCTTTTTCTTTAATATTGCACTCATTTTCCACCCCCCAACTATTTGTACACTTGCTACAATGTGCTGAGTGACACATTTTGTTTTACCTTTTACCTGGCATGTAGAATAATGTCATACTTCTGCAATACTTCATCTTTACTTGTGACAGCAATTAAAGCTATGTATTTGTAAAAGCATCTAGTGACTCACATTTTGTAGATATTTCCTCGAAAATGTGTGCTGTTTTGCATCTGTTTATATATATATATATATATATATATATATATATATATATATATATATATACATATATATATAGTTTACAACTTTCACACAAGTATGCAGCACAAAATTAAAAAGGTGATTTGGAATGATACACTGTGCTTAATGGCAGAGTAGACTGGTGCTTTGCCAGAGCTGTAGAGGCACTTTATAGATAGCCATGCACATGGAGAGTTGTGAGTAATGGCAGAGAATGTGGTGTTGCAAAGAGGGTCCATTCAATGGGTGTTCACTTTCCTGGTACTATTTCTTTTTTTTTTTAAAACAAGTTTATTGTTTTTAACATACAAAATAAATATCATAACAATTTTATACAAGCAATTAAAATGTAAATAGTTATAACATTTAATAAAACAACCAAAATATTTACAAAGACATCCACTACAAATCAAATCAATTGGTTAAACTGTAATGTCTTACTAATGAAACTAAGATTTTTTAACAGGTTTTGTAAAGTATCCCATATAATATAGTAAGACGTTTTTCTAGTAGTTCTTGACTTTATTGTCATTAATTCCATATGACACACTTCAGTCATAACATTTTTAAATTCATTAAATGAAGGAGGAGTATCTGAAATCCAATTTCTGGTTATTATTTTTCCAGCCACTGCTAGAATAGACCATAATAAGGGAAGCTTAACTTTTTTAACACTTTTAGGAACAGGAGTGTTAAATAATATAAGTGATTTAGAGACAATGAAATTATCTGTGAAAAGAGCCTGCAAAAATTCATTGATTAACATCCAATATTCCTTCAATTTTATACAGTCATAAAACATATGTGCCCAATCAGCATTTATTTCTACATTACATCTCTTACATAAGTTGTCTTTATTATTTATTTTATTCATCATTAAAGGTGTGTAGAAAGATCTATGTAAAAATTTCCAAAGTAAAAAGTCTCCAATTAATGGAAAAAGTAGTTTTATAAGCAGATTCCAATATATATTGTTTATCTTGTTGTTTTGGTGATTCACCATTAATGGAAATGAAATAATTTCAATAAGTATCTGAACTGTAATGAGTTTCTTCTCTAATAATTTTATGTATGTATGAGAGTTTACCTTTATCAGAAACCCTATGTTGCAACCCTATTGGGTTGGGAAGGTGGCCTAATGGTTAAGGTGTTTGCCTTACAAACACAAGGTGCAGAATTTGAGTCTCACAGGGGATAATTGGATAGGCTTAAAATGACTCGCAAAGGCAGTTAGCCTAGTACTAACATATGAACTTATAATTGTAAATTTAATATCAAGTAATCAATCAGAATTGGGACAGATTCTTTAACTGGTAAAGACATTAAATCAAGTTTATTAATAAGATGTTGTCTAAAAGTCTGAATTTCCAACCAACATGTTTCTCTCAAATCAAATTCTTGCTTTAAGAAGTCTAATTTTTTTTACTTTATTGTCAGACAGCAACTGAAACCAATACTTTAAATCATTCTCTGTGACTAAAAGAATTCTTTCAGAGGTGGATGATAAAAGAATACCTTGTGTATACATTATAGGGAATAGGATAAAATTCCATTCCTTATACTTAGGATGCATAAATATAAAATTACGATATCTAATAATAATATTTAATGGGTAACAAGCTATATATTTTGGTGTAATAGATGAAGTACAAAATTCTTTTAGTAACCATAACATGGGGTTATTTACAATAGTATTTTTATGTATTAAAGAGATTTTCATGAAGTGAATGCTAATTAGTTCCCAATAATCTTCCCATTTTGCAACATATGACTGATCTATTAACAAAGTAATAACTTTTATAATAGAAGAGATAGTATATAAATTAAAGTCTGGAAATGAAATGCCCCCTTGAGACCAGCTATTTGTATGTTTCTTTAATGCAATCCTAGGTCTATTAGGTGCCCATAAGAAATTTAACATTAGTGAATTCAATTTCTTAATAATTATTTTTGTAGGTGGGAGTATTATTGATTGTATTAAGTATAACATCTTAGGGAATATTATCATTTTAATAATTGTGAGTCTCTCTTCCATGGTAAAAAACATATTGTTCCAGCTATTGAAAAGATTTTGTATATTATGAAGACAGTTACTATAATTATTATGTATAATAGATTTAATATATTTAGTTAATATTATACCCAAGTAAGTTATCTGACCTGAGTTGGGTATATATTTGTGAAAATCATTAGTGAGGACATTTTTTCATGTGTATATTGGTAATATTTTAGTTTTTTCTTCATTAAATATCAAACCAGAGATATTTTTAAAATCTGTCATTTTATCAAATAATGACTGCATAGAAGAGTTAGTTCCTGCTGACGTAATTAGAACATCATCTGCAAAAAGTTGAATTTTAGATATTGTATTTTCATCTATATCAAATCCTTCTATATCAGTGCTGTTTCTAATCAAATTAGCCCAAGGCTCCATTATTAAAGTAAATAATAGTGGAGAGAGTGGACACCCTTGTTTTTGTGAGACATATGTTCCTATCTTAATGTAAGCCAATGCTCCTTTATATAGATGTTCAATTAGATTCACAAATGCATCAGAGAAATTTGTACACTTCAATAAGATAAACAAGTAGTCCCAACTTACTGAGTCAAATGCTGAACTTATATCAAGACTAATAAGTGTTAAGTCTTTCTTTTTCCTGTTTGCATAATCAATTAACGTTAAAGTTCTCCTTATATTATCAAAAGTATTTCTATTTGTAATAAAGCCTGTCTGATCTATATCTATTATACCTGGAATGATTGTCTTTAATCTATCAGCAAAAATACTCATAAACATTTTATAGTCAACATTAAGTAATGAAATATGTCTATATGAGGTGCATCTGGTTGGGTCTTTATTGGGTTTTAAAATTGGTGAAATAAATGTGTATTGCCAGGATGGGGGAGTTGTTAACTCATTTTGAGCTAAAATGAAAACCCTAAGTATTAATGAGTAAGTACTTTTAGGAAGAATTTTATAAATCTGCGGTATAATACCATCATTACCTGGTGCTTTGTTTGATTTAAGTTTGTTTATTTGTGTAATAACCTCTGTATATGAAATATTTTTATCTATTAGTTTAGTCTGTTGTTTATGAAGTTTTTTGTTCATGTTTGTAGTTATAAATTTCTTTATTTTATCTTTAGGATCCATGTTAATGTTATTGTGATTAATTTTATGAAAGTGATTTCTAAATTCATCTAATATTTCTGGTAAACTAGAAACATTCTTCTTTTTCCCTGGAGAGAAAATTTCTTTGATATGGTTTTGTTTATTCAGCCTTTTTGTTTTATTTTTAAGTCTATGTAAGTATTTGGGACTTATTGAGTAAGACAAAACTTATATTTCTCTAATGTTATTTTGACTTTATGGGTTAAAATTTCTTTGTATTTCTCATTTAATTTATTTATTTCCTCAATTACTTTTTTGTCCATAATATTTTCTTTATTATTATGTTTATATGAGTCTAATTTGCTTTGAATATCTAGTAATTCCTTGTCCCAAGATTTCCTTTTATTATTATACCATCTGATACTTTGTCCATATAAATATGATTTTAAAGCATCCCAAATGTAAACAATGGAGACATCAGGTGTAGTGTTTAAGTCTAAGAAATGTTGCACCTCTGTAAGTATATAATCTTTATAGTCCTTTAGTTGAGTTAAGTAAGCTGGTATTCTTTTGATCTGGACATTATAAGTACTCTTTACCATAAATTCAAAGACAATTGAATTATGATCTGATATAGGACATGAAATGATTTTGGAGTTAATTAAGTCTGTTACCATTTGGTTAGAAATAAAGACTCTATCTATTCTTGAATAAGTTTTATATCTGTTAGAAAAAAAGTGTATGGTAATGATTTAGAATCTATCTGATTATTAATATCATTCAAATGATATAAATTAATAAAATCCTTTAAATGTTTTGCATTAGATGTAATTTTCCTTTTTCCTATAGTAGTAGTATCTTTTTCATGTAGGATACAATTAAAGTCACCTGCTAAAATAATATCTCCTATAGAAAATGATATAATCTTATTGAGATGGTGTTTCACTGTATTAATGCCAATTTCTGGTATCCAATATACATTGATTAACGTATATACTTTCCCATTAATCTGTATTGTAACCATACAAAACATTCCTTTATCATCTTTATAAGACTTAATAGTTTTAGGTATGGGCATATTTTTGTTCCATAAGATAGCCACTCCTCTTTTTTTCTGTGTGTGTTCTGAGCTAACCAAGACTGTATATTTATTGGTGGCTAATTTATCTATATCCTTTTTCAGGAGATGTGTTTCTTGAAGGAATATTAAGTTGGCTCTATGCAAATTAATATATCTCATTAAACTTGCCCTTTTACATGGGTTATTCAATCCATTAATGTTTAAAGAAATTCCTTTTAGAGATACCATTTAACTTTTATAAACATATACAACATATAATCAGAAAAACAATTTAGCAAAATAAGTATTATTATGTCTCCTCCTTTGGGTGTTCCATTAATTATAGCTGTATTTAGTGAAAATCTTATGGAATTTTGTGTAAGTTTCACTTTTATTTGTAGTGACAATGAGTTTATAAAATGTGATGTGGATGTCAAAACTATATACATACAACAATAATCAGGTGAAAATAATGTTTGGATTAAACATTGCACCCAGCCTGGAGTTGAAAACTCCAACTTCGAGTAGCTAATACCACTCAAGTTATCCCCCTATCCTAAGCAGCAGTACTTCAGCTGCCACCAAATTAATTCAATACTAACTATAATTAACTAAAGTTAACCTCATTTAATTTGATTATCTATTATAACAAGGCTAAACAATTTATATAACAGCTTCATATAAAAACACTTAGAAACAAGTAATATTGCTATGTACATCTATTCTGTATAATACACTCATAATCAAAACAGCATTCTAACAATCCTGATAATGGGAGCAAAGAAGAGAGAGAGAGAGAGAGAGAGAGAGAGAGAGAAAAAAAAAAGGGAATATCCATATGGTAGTTTAATAAAGTTTGTAAGAATAAGTTGTTATTATATGTTTATGTTCATTTGAATTCAATAACATATATTATCTTAGGCTATTATGGTTCAGACATTACTTATATTAGGGTATTCCCACTTTCTGCCATAGTAATACAGTTAAAAGCTTTTAAAACTTTAAATTACTTGCACCAAAAGCTTCCTTCTCATATTTATTATTGCCAATTAAATAAAATATTTATTCTCATGCATAAGTTAAAAGAACATACTGCAAAGCAATGTTGATTCCTAGTTATACATAAATCATTGTGATGAAAGCCATCTGTATTTTATATATCTGATCTGCAGCTTTAAAATATGTCACATGACAATTTCTTCTGAAATATAATCATAATGAAACATGTACTTGTCTGTTAGTCAAGGCAAATGATTTATAACATTACACATGTTTAAATCATAAGCATTTATATACATTAAAGTGCTGCAGTCATATAAGCTTTCAAAAACAAGTGTACATGTGTTTTACCTTCTATGCCTTCTAAAATATCTCATTTGTTTACTATGGCATATTAAGTCATTTAAAATCATTATAACTTTTATATTTTATAAATTACATCTTAAATAAGTAAGTTATTATAAAGAAAAACTCACATTTAGGTGTCATAAAGTTCGTTTTTCATCACAAAGTCACATTTACAGCAGTTCTACTTCCTGAAATAGTTTACTTCTTGAATCTGCGATGTGTCAGTGTGAAATCAGGGGTCAAAGTTCAAAATGGCTGCTTTCAGCTTCTCTGCGTGTATTCTGAGTGTTGAAGCTTTTAAAACGACTCGAGGACACTATTCACGTGGAAACCCACATCCCAGATTGTCTCCCATAACATTCTGGTGGGAATTTTAGTAAAAGCAAGTGACTGACATTCATTTTGTAATACAAATGAATCTAAACAGTGCAAAAACTTCTCGAAGCATTTTACAAGTCATTACAGTCTCTATGACAGTGAAACCAAGCCTACAGTTGTTTAACATAAACACAACTTATTTTTATATGCCCCATTTCATTTTCCCATACAGATCTTATTACATACACATATCAGTATTATCAGAAGCATATAACCCTATAGATAGAGAGAGAGAGAGAGAGAGAGAGAGAGAGAGAAAAGGGACCTACAAAGAGTATCTACAAAGATATATTACTTGCTGTTTGTTTTAATAAAGCAGAACATGAGATATATTACTTTCAACTACTTTAGTTCTAGTTAACTGTAATTACATCATGACATACTTTTTGAAATCCTGTATTAAGTAATTAAGTCATGGTATAATATTTAGCAACAGTATTTAAACAGCATAAATAATTTTAAAGAACTAATAAATTATTTTTCCCCTTATTTCATATTTTTCATCAAACCTCTCTCCCTGACCTCCCCCACCCCTCTCTAAATGTATAGTTTAAAGAGAATGCCATTATTTAAAACAAGAAGAGAAAGGAAATCTATCAAATTACTAACCTTAGGTCTCTTTATCACAAAGAGAAACAAGTTGATTCATAGCAGGTTATTTGTTCCTCAGAAAGTTTGATTATTTATAAAACAAAATCAATTCTTTGCACACAAAAAAGTAACTTTGAATAAATCCTTAAGATATTTGTGGCTTTCTTGAAAATGTAGTAACTGTAATTAAAGAGTTCAAAGAAATATAGAACATGTCATTTGTTTTTTAGTCTTTTTTGCTTCTCTGAAGTCTTCCAAGAAGTTCCTGTTGCCATCCTCTTTAGCGAAGGACTTGCCCATTCCATATCTTCTATTTTATCTAATATTTTATTTTTTTTAATATACAGCAAAGCAGAGTCCAAGTCTTCAAAAATTCTAGGGCCATCTGGTAAAAAGATTTTTAGTTTAGAGGGAAATAGAAGATGCGTTTTGAACTGTGCTTTCTTAAGCTCTCTTATTAATGGCAAAAAAACTTTTCTTTTTGTTATAACCAAGGAAGAATAGTCATTGTCAAAACGCACAGTTGCCTCATTAATTTTTATAGGTGCTTTAGCCCATGCAGATTTTAATACCATCTCCTTGTCATAAGATGATAAAAATCTTACAATAACTGATCTAGGATACTTTTTATTTGTATTAGAATTAGATAAAGACCTATGGGCTCTTTCAATACCAAGAGAAAATGCTTCTGACAGATCTAAAGTTTTGGGAAGCCAAGTATTTAAAAAGGAAGTAATGTTGTTACCTTCTATATTTTCTGGCAGTCCAAAAATCCTTAAATTATTGCATCTGGATCTGTTTTCCAGGTCATCTAGTTTGGATTGAAGGTGTATGTTCTGTTTCAATAAAAAATCAATGTTAATGTCTTCTTCCTGAATTCTGTTGTCCATATCATTAAGAGTCTCTTCTATACCTGTAATCTGAGCTTTCTGATGTTGTAAGTCTTGATGTAACAAATCCATTTGTTTTGTGTTTTTTTCTATAAAGTTATCAATTTTAACATCCGGTCTGTCCATTTTAGTTGTTAGTTGCTGAATAGTTGATAGTAAAGACTGAAGCTCTTTCCTGATGCTGGAATCCTGACTGTTAGCCTTACTGGAACTCATTCTGAACAGAGGTGATGAAAGAGAAATTTCCAAGAAGATTTCTGACAGGAATATTATTTAAATTTTCTTTCTTTTTTAGATATTATTCAAGATACTGATATTCCAAACGATTTTAGAAAGAAAATTATTACATTAGTTGAATTTTAAAGTAATTATTTCCTGTCAGTGTAGTTATGTTGGTGGAGCTGAAGAAATCTGCTGCTATCCTGTGTTCATCCTTGGCCATGCCCCCTCCTCCTGGTACTATTTCTATTGGTGATGTAGACACTTGAGATGGTAAGAAAGTTCCTGTTACTAAAAGAGGGGAACAGTGGTTAAAAGTAATCTAAATGTTTCCACTAATGACTGCATGTTGCTGCTGTTTTCTGGGATTTTGGTAATCTTATAGAGTGTGGAAATGAGCCAGATGTATGACATAATTTAAAGACGTTTTTCAGGATCATGGCAAGGAAGAATATATAGACTATGGAAGTGATTTGTCTGTCTTTGCTAATAGATGGGAGCAAATATCTAGGGATAACAATTTACTTAACTGTGGAAGAAACAAAAAAGTAAGAAGTGGAAAGAGGTAATGGGAAAGTACATTAAATGTTAAAAACAATGGTGCTACCTTGCGTCTTATATCTTGTTAAACATACTGGAACTTCTTTCAGATGCAAGGACGTGGGTGAGATACAGCACTTATCTGTTTGTTTTGATGTAGACAGCAAACCTGTAGGACTGGAAAAGGGCACTTTAGAGTTGAGAATACTAAAGACAGTTGGGGAATCTTTGAATTGAGAGCATATGTGGTGGCTGCTTATATGGATATGCAGTGAATGGGGTTATAGAGGAAAAGCCATAAGATGGGTACAGCAGGACCTAAGCAAAGAGGGTGGTAGTAGGCAGATGGATGGATGGCAGCCTCGAGAGAGAAATGAATATGGAAGTGTGTGACATAATAAGGAAGACAGGGTTGTCTTGAATAAGATGAGAGGAGGTAGGGTAAAGGACGTGTTTAGCATCTATGCCCAGGAGAAGTTGAGGAAAGCATAAATACATAGCAGTATTGAGATTTGCAGTACATGGAGGACACAGTCATTACAAAATGTGTTACAGTCTGAGCAATTACCGCCAGTATTACTATTATGCAATATGATAGCTATACTGAGTCATGTCTAAGGTTAACAAGTGCAATACGGTAACTAAACAGCTACTACTCAATAGTCTTGATTTATTCTCTTCTTATGGTTAATGGGTTTGGCGATGGGTATTTATTAATTATTTTTCATTGGATAATTAGTATTGAGCATGTTTATGTTATGTAAAGTACCTCTTGTGTGTCATAAGTGTTATTTTCTTTCTTATGTTATTCTCTGATACCACTGTATCTATGTTATTTGCACTGAAATTCTCTTGTGACCTGACATTTGTAATTTCGTTTAGACTGCACTTGTGCGTGGTCCTAAATGACAATAAAGTTTCTTTCAATCTTTGTTGCTCAGCAGCTTCCAGTGGTTGATGGAAGTATTGGGAATTAGCAAAGAAGAGTGTCTGGTCAATAGGCAATACATGTAAGGTAGATTCAGCAGAACCGGAGGAACAAGGTAAATGGGTTTCAAAGTCTGATTAGAGAATAGGGAGGATTGTGTGGATTTACAGACATTTAGGAGAAGGGAAATTGTTAATAGCTTTGCTAGATTTTGCAGTAGGTGGGAAAGGGGAAGATGAGTGTTGGAAAATTGGTGAAGTCTGTAAGGAAAGCTGGAATTGGTTAAAAACTTGAAGGTATTTGGGCCTGTTTATGAATCAAAGATGAAAGTGTTGCATAGATGATTTACAGAGGACAATTGTTGGAGTTTGTAGTTTAAGGAGTGGATTATACGCACATGTGTTGTGAGTGACAATGTTTAGAAGAATGTTTAAAATATTGTGTTTAAAGACATATGGGTAATGTTTTCATTAGCTTGATTGGCTATTTTGGTATTTTGGGTGTTCTAAGGTAGAGGATAGATATAGCCGATCTGTAAGAACAAAAATGCAATTTATTTAAAGGGTGATGAAGAGGGAGACTATGCATCACTAAAGATCTCAAGAAAATCTTGTTTTGACTAGAAAAATGGCAAAAAAATTGATAAGGAAGGGATGCTGCTATGTAGATAGGTAATGTTAAACATATGGGTAGAAGGTGGTGACTGTAGAAACAGTTGAGGTTAGGCCAAGAAATGGTTGCACAGAGGAATAATAGAAAGACAATGATGGTTATTGGGTGAGAAGAGGTTACATTGAGGTGCGAGGCTAGGATAGGTACATAGGGCTGGCTGGACCTTGTAGAAGATTGGGAGAAGTGTAAGCAGGTGGCATGTTAGACGAAGGATTCTGAGCACTTATTAGTCATCCATTCCTGTAAATATATAATTAGTTGTGGTGTTAAAGATGATGGATCACTAGGCTGTGGCCCTAATCATAATAAACAGTAGTTGTATAAAGATCATAAATAGTAGTTTTATAAAGATCATTCATTTAATAAAGTTTGTCAGGGAAAAATAAACAGGAAGGGACAAATTGTTAAGATAAGAATATTGATCAAAGTTTTTCTATTCATTTATCTGTCTTTGGCTTTTAAGAAATATTAATGTTGTTGTTGTGTCTTTCGGCTTTTCCCGGTTAGGGGTCGCCACAGTGGAACTCCGGTCTGCTAATGATTGGCAGTAGATTTTTACGTGCTGAGTTGCCAGCCCTGAAGCACAACCTAAAACAAAGGTACGCCCATTCACTCATGTCTCCGCACAGAAGACGCTTTAGCTGAGAATCAAACAGGACAATGTTTTACTGTGAGGCGACAACGCTACCGCAGCACCACCACCGTAGTTTTAAGAAATGTTAATATATTTACAAAATTTTGTATTGCTAAAGGGGAGAGATCTGTATTGGTGGTGGCAATAGCTACATACAGCTACAGGTGGAAATAGTTGTGGACCTACAGAAATAGCAGAGAAGAGGGTGAGAGTCATATGACATTTGTAGGACTTACAGAAAAAGGCAAACATAGTGAAAATACAAGGGTAAAAGAAAATAAAACAGGAAGTAACTCTTTAGAAATCAATACCAGGAAAGACACAAAAGATTGCAATAATTAAAAGCACATCTACAGCACTATTGAGCAACTCCCTTTAACAATTTCAAGCTGTTAAACTAACTATACTACTGCTTGTTGTTGTTTTGTCTTTCGGCTTTTTCCCAGTTAGGGGTCGCCACAGTGGAACTCTGGTCCGCTAATGATCGGCAGTAGATTTTTATGTGCCAAGTTGCCGGCCCTGACACACAACCTTTAACAAAGGTTTGCCCATTCACACGTCTCCACACAGAAGATGGTCTAGCTGAGAATCGAACAGGACAACGTCTTACTGTGAGGCAACAATGCTACTGCAGCAGCACCACCGCAGTTTTTATACTACCACTTGTTATGGACAGAAAAGAAATGGGATTAAGAATTTAAGCTATACGGTTAGATATAAAATGTAAATGGGGCTAGGCAGAGCTCTGTGGGTGTAGGTGTGACATTGTAGAGAATGATTTGTACTACAGATGGATGTTTTATGCCTAAATGCAGGCGGATGTTACACAGCAGATAAGACTGGTAATACAAAAATACAGGAATGTGTCTGATCTGATGACCTGGCAGTTGGTGCACAGATTAAGGTTATCCCTTTGGTACAGGGTTTTATTTATTTAGTAGTACATTCAGAGGAATAGTGCCCCCTCAACTGAAGAGCAAAAAAATAAGTCTTTTTTTCTACTGACACACCAATCAGCTGGCCAGATGTGCGACACACAGACACACTCCCTCCTGCCCCAGGCATTCTGGTCCAGTTTCTGTGCACTGCCCCGAGTTTCCTTCACCCACAGAGTTTACTAGCAACAATAACAAAAAGTTAGCAAACAGTTGCTACAGTTTATACCTTGCCTGCATGGAGCACCACAGAGCTCATGTTTAAGAAAAAATCTGTTTTTAAACTGCAACAAACTGCTTGGCACAAATGTGGCAAACAGTTGCTATAGTTTAGAGCATACACAAAACACTACAGTGCTCAGCTTTGATCGCAAATGCAATACTGTCTTTTAAACACTGGTATTGCACTAAAGAGTGATCAGGATGATCCATGGCCAATCAAGCCCACCCAGCACTTTGCACTGGGTTCCATTGCCCTTCTTCCCCATCCCTAGCTATGCTTCTCAGTGCATTTGCAGACACAACTTGGGTTAAGAATTTGCAAAAAAAAAAAAAAAGACAAAACAAATTCACAAACATAGACTAATCGCAGAGAGTAGATCACAGGCAATTAAAACAATATGTAAATATTAATAGAACTGGGAAACAAATGTGAATTTATTTTTATGCTAGATATGATAGGGGAGTAGTAGTTGAGGGCAGCAGATCAAAGTAGAAGTGATGCAGGTGAAGAGGGAGTTAGGTTATGTGTCCAATGGAAAACCACTTGCAGTCAGATTTTTGATGGAGGCATATTTTGAGTTGTGCTGTGAATGTGGGGAAAGAAGAGACTTCTTTTAGGTGAGGGGGGAGTGATTGCCAGAGTTTGGGTGCAAGAATGGAGAAGGAATGATCGGTACAGTGCAGTCTGGTTTGGGGTGTCTGGAGTGGGGGAGTTAATTGGGAGAGGTTATGGAAGTTGAAGGGGATGGTTTTATTTTGTTTGAATCCCTCAGCCCTATTTTGCCTACTGTGTGACCTTACACAAGTTACTTAACCAGACATTGCTCCTGGTTCAGCCCTGAAAAGGGATTGTCTTAAAGAAAGAGACACACATACAGTGGCCTGTGTTACTCTATACATACACAGAGTTAAAATCCCAAAACAGATCTAGAATGCTATTAAGTCAGTTAAATTTAGTAAGACTTACAAATAAAAATTGAGCAGCTGTGCAGTGTTTAGCTGTGATGGTGCACTGTAAAAAATGTGCTGAACTAGATGGTATATCAGCTACATGAAACAGCTTCCAAAGATGAGAATACACTGCTTGATATCACATACATGAAGCAGCAAAAATGGGGTTTCCACAGCCTAAGGTAATTACTAATGTTAAATTAGATAATAATCATAAAGAAAGAGGCAGTCATTAATCTGTGAGAATTATAAAAGTGATGGCAAAACCCTTCACAAAAATGTGCAAGTGGGTCACATGTGAGTTGGCCTGAAACCACTGTACCTATGTAGATTGTTTCAGTTTTATAAGGTATTTATAGACGGTTGTGTTATAGTTTACTGATTTTCTGGGGGTTAGTGTCAACTCCTGTGCAACAGAAGACTTGCTGGTTGATTGCATTAGGGAGTATTATCTAAACATTTTGTTCCATTCTTAGTTTTATAGGAAATCATGGGTGTTATTCAGAACTGTGATGCACACGTGATCGACACTCAAGGGCAATCACTACGATTGGTTTACTGAATTCAAGAATGCAGTATCTCAGAAAACTACACTTACTCTGTGGCACAGCGAGCCTTGACTTACTGTGTTTAAATGGAGTGGTCATCATGACCCTTCCCACTGAGGTGATTATGCAATACATTTCAGTGAGTTTCAAGTTTCAGTGGTTATTATGGTGAGCACATATCTCATATTGATAATCACTACTGTATCACTGGAAGTCCACTTATCTCTTGGCTTCTTAGCAGGAAAATGAATCCCACAACATCTATGTCTGGAAAAATGAAAAATAACTCAGAAGGAGAGTAAATGAGGAAGAATAAATTGTCACTGCTGTACCCTCAGTATGGGAGCTCACTAAATAAACTACTTTCACGTTTGCTGTTTCTCAGAGCTGGAGAAGGCTCCCCATGAGTCTTTTTTGTGAAGCTCATAATTCACCCATATAGCACAGCTCCAGGCTTTGCAAATGCAGTTTCCAAACCTATGAAGTGCAGACACTACTCTTATATAAAACATCTAAATTTCATCAATTTGGGGTTTTCTACTGACACTGTTTTGTTGAATTCTGGTAAAATAAGTGGTTCTTGCCGAATAGTCCTTCAATAAACAATACCACAAACAGTCTTGATTTGTGATATTATAAAAACCCTACCAGAATCAAGGACAGAACTATAAATATTTTGAATGATAACTTCATGTCTAATAAGAACACCAAAAGCACATTAGGGTTGTCTAATGAGACCTTAGTTGTACTTGTTTTGCCAGAATTGTGGAAAACATACAAAACAGAGATGTTAGAGATTTAAAACATTGTATACAAAGGAGATAAAAGTTTTGACATAAAATGACCATCTTATTAGATCTGACAAATACAGAAATCAATGGTAAATATTTAGTGTGGCAAGTAGTGCTGCTACCATACAGAGAGTGGCTCTACAGTTTGATTCTTGGTGGGGTGCCTTCTTTGCAGTTAGTATGTATACTCCCTGCACCCACATTGGTTTTTCTAGGTGTTTCAGCTTCCTGCCACTCCATTATTCATTGTAATAAGTCCTTGCAGACACTCTCTAGCTCAAAATTACAGCATGTATACATGCACCTGTCAGCTACAAAACATGTTCACAGAATTTTCTTTATGTACATCTGGACCTAGCCCTAAGAGGGGAGATCTGAGTTGGTATTTATACTAATATGGGCAACCTGGCTGAGACATTGGGGAACGTTCTCTGCTCTTGTCAGTAGGTACCATGAGATCTTTTATATCCACCACTCCAACAGATGGGGCCTCAGTGTAACATCTTATCCAAAGGATGACACACTCAGGATTGCAGCATCCCCAAAGGATGACACACCCAGGATTGCAGCATCCCCAAAAGATGACACACTCAGGATTGTAGCATCCCTTAAAGGATGACACACTCAGGATTGCAGCATACCCAAAGGATGACACACTCTGGAATGCAGCATCCCCAATTATGCTGCACTGCATTATCAGCAATCTAGCTACCCGGTGTGAGACTGGACCCACAGCCTTCTGCACCAAAGGCAAGTGCATTACTTTTTGCACCACTGAAATGATTCAGATACTGCATCAGAGACTGCACTCCCTCTACAACCGTATGAAGGCAGCACCCATAAGGTGGATAATGGTCTCCCTGGTGAAACTGCAGGCAAATCTGGGAGTGCAGGGGCATAGTTAATTTTAATTAGCATTGTGCTCTTTCCAAGAAATGGTGCCAACACCAGAATATCAAGGTAGAGCATTTGAGAGAATCACTCCTCTGTGTTATTTTGGACATGTAGAAGAAAAAGTGTATTTCTTTTGGTGGGACACATCCTGTCACTCCTGTGGATGAATCAGGGCTTGTAGAAAGACTGGTGGTAGGTACTGTGAAGCTGACAATATGTCTATGTAGAGTTAGGGAGGACAGAATGTGTGCCTGTTTGTGTGTGTCTGTATGTGTATATTCATGTCTATAAGAGCATTAATGCAGTTGCTTCGCTGTGTGTGTGTGTGTGTGTGTGTGTGTGTGTGTGTGTGTGTGTGTGTGTGTGTGTGTGTGTGTGTGCGTGTGTGCGTGTGCGTGTGTGCGTGTGCGTGTGCGTGTGTGTGTGTGTGTGTGTGTGTGTGTGTTTTAAATACTTAAACTACTAATCTTTAAGCTCATGGCCTAAAACCTTTGTTACTGATGTAATGAGATATGTAAACAAAGAATCATTTCAAAACAAATGCACTGACATTGTGTGTTGTACTGCATAGCTCTTCAGTGGCCATGAAATTTTCATTTTTGTTGCAAAAGCAAGGAATAAAAAATTATGTATTGAAGTGAACTCTTCCCTGACCCACAATAACATTTTGCAATGCAAAAACAGCAACCACTTCTAAAACATTCAGTTATCTACTTACATGATAAAAGTCCAGAAAGACAGTTCAGCAAAACTTCATGTTATATTAAAAAGATGTCATGAAAAACCGATCAGATGAAAGATATACCTCTCTAAGAGAAATTTGACTAAGTTAATTAGACCACTATTCTGCCATGCAGATGGTAAGCCATGCATCTTATTTGCCATCTCTACATTCACTTGTGACAACATATATTTGCCTATGTTTTTGTTCTTAGTTATTGCAAAACAACAATTAAGCCCCACCACCACTCACACACACATATGTGCACACAAAAGTGCAAACCAACATATATCTGCATACAAAATATGTACACACATGTAAGATGAGGTACAGAAAAGCAAGTGGTAGGGGCATGAGGTGGTATTGAGTGTTTGAAAATCTGTAGCATAAATGCCCCATTTGCCTCCTAAATGCCACTGCAGAATAACACAACACAAATATCAAAAAGAACATCAATGCCTGCTTCTGTTATGTAACTGTTAGAAATAAAATATAACTGCATACGATTGGGGAAAAAGTAGGTTTGCTCAAAAAACTGCTTCATGCACATACTCCTGCCTGATCAGAACCACCCTCCTCCTCATGGAGTACTCAACAGAGTGTGTATAAATGCATCAGGTAGTGACTTTGGAGAAGAACTAGAAACCTTCTGGATAGGGCTGTGTTGTAAGTTTGAAATGAGTAGGAGGAAATTGTTAGAACAGACCTCATTATCTAGATTTGAGATGGCAAAATGAGAATACAGTATGTAATTCAATGAAAATGGCATGAGTCACTTGTCATCTACATGGGCTTTTCTTGAGCTTTCTTCCTGAGGAAAATAAATTGGTAATGTTATGTTGGTGGCGAAGACACAAGAAACTACAAACTTCCAAAACACAGGGTGTGGCAGGAGTAGAACAAATGGTCTGAAAAGCCACACAACAGTAGCCTTTAACTTCAAGAAAAAAAAAATGATAAACATTTTAACATTTTAAAAAGGAATTTCAGATGACTTATGCCAAGTAAGGAATTTTCATTTTCATTATTATGGTATTAATTAGCCTTTCCCCCTACTCACCATCTCTGTTGGTGTACCCCAAGGTTCTAAACTAGGATCTCTCCTCTTTAGTATATTTACAAACAACCTCAGCTCTGCCACTCAACTAGCCTCCATTGTCCAGTACGCTGATGATTCTGCACTTATCTGCTCAGCCCATCACCCCAAGAACTTCAAATAAAATTGCAAACTTCTTTTCAGGAAATACACACATACATCACTGAACATCAACTCATGCTAGACCCACCCACCCCCACAACTATTATGGTGACTCCCTCTATGCTTACAAAATTGCCAAACTCTGGAACACTCTTGCTGAGCATAACACAAAATCCTAACTATCATGAGTTCAAACAACTCTGAAAAGACTGCCTAGGTAATTAGTGGCTTTGCTTGTGCTATACTTCTGGCAACGTCTGCCTACTCTCTAACTATATCACTTATTTCTGCTCCTTCTAACTCAAGCCATTATCTTGTGGCTACTATCTTTCCCACCTTTCTGTATGTTGTACTGCTAATATCTTACAGTTTTTTTTCAGCAGCTTGATTGGACATGGGTCATATGCAACATTGTTGTACATGTATTGTAACTATTTTGTCACTGTCATTGCCCTCTGTATATTATGTCTCCTTTAATGCCTTACTGTATTTGTTTGCACACACTGTTACTTGAACTTGCATTTGTTTTGTATATAATTAATATTGTTAATTTTGTTAGTATTGTTAGCTTCTTTAGTATTATATTGTTTTTTGGAGCTTTTCTTCCTAGGTCTCCACTGCAAATGGGCTCATGGCCCAGTCAGACATTACTCAGTAAACAAATGCAGTAAATAAATAAATTAATTAATTTATAAAAAATACGTGATTTTTTGTTGCCACAGAGAATAAACTTATATGGAATATAGGCTTTACAAAGCAACTCAAGGAAAAAGGAGTGAACCCTTAGTTTATGAAGTTAGTCCTGCTAGTTGTTATTTAATTTATGAACTGTTAAGCCTCGTAGTACAATTCTGTAAATGAAGTGAAAATATGGAGTGATGTGAAACCAACATCAGAAATGATAGATCAGCAGCTTTTATCAACATCTACAAGGTGTCATCTTAAAGTATTCTACAAAGAAATGCTAACTTAATGAGATATGAATGCTACATATGCTGTCATACGTGTAATTAATTCACATGATTTCATAAAATACAACTGAGGTTAGTTATGCTTTGCAACTTTAGCAAGAAGATGCAAGACTAACGAAGTATGCCTCTAAAATCTAGGATATATGTATATTTTCACAAGTTACCTGAAAATATAAGAAGTTAGACATTTAAAACTGCCTGCCTGTTGTGGCAAGTTTACAACTTAATTCCTTAGCTACATCAAAGTCTCATGAAGAAATGAAACAAAATACACAAAACTGTGTACAAAACTCATTCCAGCACTTTTTTCAGTTTTTTAAGAAGGTATGTTAGCAGCCAGAATATCCAAATAAAACATACGTTTAATTTTTACAATGGCAGACTTAACTCTTAGAATGTCGCAAGTAAGTGATGATATACTAGAATTTTTTTTGGAAAAGTGTGGTATCTTAGGAAGAAAAAAAGTTGGAAATGTACTGTGCCATCTCCTGTTGAGTAAATGCATGACTACCTATGACTACACTCATGATGAGTACTTGGCTTAACTAAAGTTCAATCTGACCAGTAAGAATAAATCCAGAAACTGAAAGTAACATTTTCCTCATTGATTTAAATGCATTTTCAATTCAAAAATAATAATTTCATTGGTTTTAACACCTGAAATAGAAAAAAAAAAAGAAATTATACATTGACATGATACTTGGGGATTGGCATAATGGGCAAGTTGTTCACCATACAGGATATAGGGTTTGATTCTCACATGGGGAAGCATGGCTAGGCTTAGAAAGGCACCATGGGATCATTAATCTAGTAATTATTTATAAATGATTTTAACAATGAAATAGGTATTTTCTACGTATATATTTACCTGATGAAGACTATTAATGTCAAAACATGTTTAGATTACAGATAATAATGATGTTAAATACTTAATGGATTTTAAGAAGAAAAGATTTGACTTCAATAAGGCAACTATATGGGAAAATAATGGTAACTAATCAGAATATATATGATATTATGTTTACTTTTTCAAGACACTACAATGAAAAAAGGAAGGAATGTTCCATTTTCTTGCATCAAACACCCTAGATGTTAACAAAGCAGATATTTTGTTTTTGCTGTTACATCAATGAAATTAAGAATTTTCAGTTACAATGGTCATAGAGTATACTCATATGTATACCAGTTGCTGACTCAGGAAATTATTTATTTATGGGTTAAATACCTGTGATAAACTGAAATTTGTTAAGACATTTTAACTTACATACACAGAGTACCCAGGGTTGAAGATATAAAAATGGCAACATTTTTAGTAATTGTGTAAATTTAGGTGCATCAGACACTGAGGCTGACTATGAAATGTGTACAACACTATGGATAAGCACATTCTGGGTAACACTACGGATAAGCACATTCACAGTAACATAGCAAAAGAAATGCTTATTAAATCAGTAGTCTTGAAAGGATAACAAATACAAAAGCACATTTTGAAATGAAACATATCTGTGACAAAGCAAAACATCAACATTAACAAGATTTCTTTTTCACATGATATCGCATGTATATATATATATATATATATATATATATATATATATATATATATATGTGATTTCTTTTCACATATCATATGTATATATATATATATATATATATATATATATATATATATATATATATATGATTTCTTTTTCACATATATGTACATATATATATATATATATATATACATATATATATATACACATATATATAAAATTTATTTTTCACATATATATATATATATAATTTATTTTTCACATGATGTCATGATATGCATATATATATATATATATATATATATATATATATATATATATATATATATATAAAACTTTACATGCAAGGTAGTATTTTTGATATATTTTGGCCAAAGATGAAATATAACCCCGTAAACAAAGACAGATAAAAATGCACTAGGAAAAAGATGATTACAAAAATGGGAATGAGTGTACTACTAACTAAATTTTCATGGCACTACTCATCTGCTATGTTTTGGGTACAGACTAGGCCTAGTTTCATGAAAGATATCAGAGTGTATATAAAGGATTAAGCTTAAGTATGGTAACCAGAAGATTGTAGATGTAACTAGAAATTGCTAATCTGACTGATATGGAATTAGATATTGTGTACCATACAGTAAAATTCAAAATGTGACATCTTATTTTAAAAGCTAATGTGTCAAGAAACTTTATATAATTTTTATATGACAATTAAGAAAAAAGTCAACCTTGGTTTAAAGGGAAATTGTATGGAAATCTTCTTTCTTTCAAATTGTGTTAAACGATATGCATTAGTAATTCATTTTACATTTATAACTGAGTTAAACTAATTGAAGCTCGTGGTACTCTATAATCACATTACATTATATAACTGTGTATGTGCTGTATATTCTTACAATAATAGTTATTTTTCCAAAGTTACAATGGCCTACAATGATTTAGACCAAGCCAGATTGTTTCAACATGTGCTGATTTTGTTCATGAGATTATCTCTGGATAGGAGGACATACATTGTTATAATGAACATGTACCTTTCAAAAACTTTTGTTATAAGGAGATGCTATATATTATATAACATATACAGATATAAAATATCTGTCTATCTAACTTTGTATACACAAGAGTGTAGCTCATAATAGCAACAACTCAAAATATCAACAACTCATGACAATTCAAATTACTGGAAACTCAAACAAAATTGAAACCTTTTTTAATTCAGGGGCAAGCTCCCCTGTTTCACATACACCCTCTGCTAATTATATATACATACCCTTGAATTGCACAACAGTTGGGAAAGGGCAAATTCCCTTTTTCAATATTTTGAATTTTCAACATTTTGACTTTCAGTACATTGAGGTTCCACTCAAATGAATGGCATCTCTCTTTCTCTTTCTCTCTCTGTATAGTGTGTAGTACATATTTTTTATCTCTGATTTGATTTTAACATGCCAGAGCTATGATTTTTAGTGCTTAGAAACTGGAAAGTATTACCATGTTGTATGAGCATGCAACTATCTAATAATGGATTATACACTCGACAAACAATGAATCAAAAGCTGAGAATAAAACTGAGACTGTTTTCTGAGTATAACCATGAACCATGAGCTCCATTTCATAAACTTACAGGAGGAAAATTATGAATATCTGACTGAATCTGTAATGTGTTTTCCCCCAGTGGCATGAAATGTTGTGAGAACTTATTTTTTCTATGCAATGTGTAAAAAAGTATATGAAGTTTATAACTGCAATTGCAGATAAATAATTAAATGTAAAGCAGACATGCAAAATGCAAACTAATTATTCTGGCATGTTATTACAAGATAGTTTACTATTCCTAGGTTAGGAAGCTAATGAGCTATAAAAACAAAATTAGAAATGAGGTCTAGAAGAGTGTTTAGCTGCAGAGAGGCATTTTACTTTATTGAACATTATTTGTTTAAAGGGATTATTTTTCATTTTATCTGAACAAATGTATATTTACCTGTATATTTAATAAACTGTAGTGATTAACTTGTTCTTTCTTAAGTAAAGTAGTTTTTATCTCTTCACTTTTAGAATGTTTTAGACTGGCTTCTATTTACTTATTTATTAATCGATAAGAGGGTATTTGTTGCTAAATGGTGACAAGCAGCTGGCAGCCACCTAAATGAGGCATGGATGTTGTTCTACACACTATCATTTGTGTTTATAACTATATGACGTACTTACAGAAGTGGATCTGGGGTGGAGGCAGGTTACTACCTTGAGCCAGGACAGAAGTCTGTATTGTTTGAGAATATTGTCAGACTTCTCTTAAAATTAATGTGTGTGCGTGTGTGTGTGTGTGTGTGTGTGTGTGTGTGTGTGTGTGTGTGTGTGTAAACATTTATTTAAGGTACAGTTAATGTTTTTTCTTCATTTTTTTATTTTTCCAGTATTTTATGACAGTTTTATAGATTGTATCAATTTTTTTTTAAGTACCGTGTTTGATATGATTTATCATGAACATAAATGACAAAAAAGCTTTTGTTTTCAATTCTGCAAGTTGCACTGATAATGTGCATGAGTGATGATACTGCCTCTACCCCTTACGGTATTCTGACTTCCAAAGTTCCTCCCTCCCATCTTTCATTGCTATTGTAAGCTATTTAATTCCCACCCATTGTTTTTCATAGATCTACAATACTTAATCTCCAACCAGCAAACCAGTGTTGCTCTTGATTAAACCTCCTTTACTACAAATTGCGTCCTGCTCATTCTCCCATTACTTCCAAATGCTTGGTGCCCTTGCCATATTCTGAGATGGCCCTGAAGTAATCCTGTTCCATCCTTGACAGACAAGATATTTATCTTATAATTTTGCACTTCAGTTAATTGTTTTAGGGTACTACTGTTTTAGTTTTGCTTATTTCTTGATGTTGCACTTTAAATAATTTTAAAAGTACCTTAAACTTGAAATTACCTTGCCCAGGTAGTTTGTTTAAGGTAGCATCACACTTGCAAGCAATCGTTTTTGTGTTTTTACATTAAGAGGACTGGAATAGTCCATCTAGTGGCAATAGGTGGTCTATATGAGCTGGGAAACACATAAGAAAGTTGTAAGCATAGTTGCTTTATTGGCCAGAGACCTTAGATCCCAGTTGCTGGTGTTTTAAGTGACTGTATAAATTTGGAGTGTTTTTGCACCTCGGCCTCATGGAGCAGTAGAGCAGCTAAACTGCACAATGAGAAGCACTGGCCCTTGAATGGAAGACTGTATTAGTCATCCCTCTACACAGGGGTGGACCATCAACAGATTCCAGGAACTACAGACCCATTAGTCTAACCAGTCTCATATGTAAAGCCATGGAATGAATTATTATGGAAATGATTAACAATGACATAGGAGAACTTCAGACACTGGACCCAACTCAGTTTGGTTTTGTCAAAGGCAAGTCTTGCCCACTGAACTTGTTCGGCTTCTTTGTGAAGATCACCAAGGCAATGGATGAAAGCAAAACAGTCCATATTGCCTACATTGGCCTAGCTAAAATATTTGATGCAATACTTCTCTCAGGTTTTATAAATAAACTCATGCAATTAGGCATAATCCCCTGTATAAGTTGCTAGATAGCCAACTACCTCACAGACAGGACCCAGGAAGTTAGGATTGGAGAAGCCACCTCCGCAAAGAGGCTGGTCACCAGTGTAGTCCCCCAAGGCTCTGTGCTGGATCTGCTGCTCTTTGTTATCTATTTTTCAGAAGTAAAGGCCAATGTCTATTGCCCCTAGCTTGCCAAGTTTGCAGATGATTGCAAACTAGGAGCAATCATAGAAATTCCTGAAGATACACAGGAAGGTATAGCACAGACAAATGACAGGTGGCTAAGCTACAGCTTAAAACTCAATGCCATGAAAAGTATAATAGTACCTCTTGGGAACTTGATCACCCAGGGGAACCGCATCATTGACAAATCACCCCTAAAAGTTGACATAGCAGTCAGGGATTTGGGGACTCATCTAGACATGCCTTTTGATCAGCATGTGTCTAAGGTTGTAATCATTATACCATAGTAATACCATTATTACTTATAGGTAAGAGCGTGGCATCTACAGCCAAGGAAGTTATTATGCAACTGTACCCATACATCATCAGACCCATCGCTAAGTATAACACCCACTTTGGTATGTACCTGAGTAGGCTCATGCACTAACTGTAATGTACACAAGTTTCCTCACAAAAAAAACTACAGGGCATAAACACAATGTTCTATACAGATAATCTCAAATGCCCTGTCTCTGTGCTCTGTTTCCTTCATACTGATGACAGACAATTTATGCTTGGCATACGAGGCATTCTTGGATCCCATTCTGATGGACCTTTTGCATATCTGCAAAACAAACAGCACCAGAACTACTAGATCTAAGGATTTAAACTTTGCTTGCAGTTTAAATAGGAGATGTTGAAGAGACAGTTATGTATCTCAGAAGTACCCATTTTCTGGAAAAGGCTTCCCATCCATGTGAAAGAAAACTGTTCCCTAACACTACTCAAGTGCAGACCGAACCATTGGATGGGAAACTGGAAATTCACCCCTGGTCTGACACATATGTCTCTGAAGGACACAGGCAGCAATCAGATCATGCCCTAACTAACATGCACTCCATTAAAATAACCTTTATAAATTGTAAGGCCCAGTAACTCATGGGATAGATTTGGGTTGTATGGCTAGGTTTATAAAGGTCCCCAGTGGTAGTTAGCCTAGTATACACCTATGAACTATGAACGTATAAATCATTGCAATAGTTAAGTTAACTAAAAGATGGAAAGAAAGATTCTCACACAGAATTAGGAACTTCATATTACACAATGGAATATTTTAAATGTGCATATAGTACCTCTCCCTTTTAATGACTTCTATGCATTACAGTTGTGCATGTGAAATGACAAGATTCTGACAGCAAACTTATTCTATACCATTTGACATTTTACAAGTACATATCGGTATGCATGCAAAATAAGATTTAATACATGACATTTGAAAATTTTTGCAATTGTATTTAATATTTTGTCTTTAAGTAACAGCAAATGCTAACATTATTTAAAATCATTGCTTTTATATCGCCAATATCTTATTCAGTATGACAAAAAAAATGCAGAGACATTTTATGTGATTATATCTATCATTCTCTTTTAATGATTTTATGTGTATCTTTCTGTGTTCAAATTAGAAGACAGTCTAATTCTGTTAATAACAGACATTTTTGAATATCTAACTAAATGTATTGTACACACTGAAAAGCTCATGCTATTATACTGATGACTGCTAGTAGGAACATGCTATGTACAATGTGCATGGAATGAATTCTGTTTACTTGATACCTCTCAACCTATTAATGCAAAAAATCTGAACAAAGCTTGACAAAATGGGGGCACAAATAGGGACATATTTTAAATATTGCTCTTATAAACTTAGAAATCACAAAGCAGGCTGGTGTTACAAAAAACAAGGATAAAATTTATTCTTAAGCGCTTTCGTCACAGATCACAGTTGACTTCTTCAGAAAAAAAAACTTATATAAACTTAGAAAGTTGCTGGAGTAACAAGATTTGTTTTAATATACATTTTCTGAAAGATTTGAAGTCTGAAACACAAATGTATGTCATTATTTACTGACTACAATCCTGAGATCATTCCAGTGATTTGCCAGGAAAAAAGAGGAACCGGCCACAAATATGAGCCAAAAATCTGGACATTCTGCAAACATCTGTACAGTTGAGAGGTAGAGGCATCTAGCAAGAGAAAGTAAAAAGTGCTGACACATTACAGTTCCACCTGAATGGCAACAGAGAAAGAGACAACACGTGACAATGACTTTGAACCGTCTTCCTGGAAAGAGAATGGAAGTTATGTACTTACCATAATGCCAGATCTTCATTATCCCACTATCACTCACCTCGACTGATGGGTAATCCACCCTCATGGCAGCACAACATGCCCTTGAGAATAGTGGATCTAAAGGCTGACCTTGATGTGGATATCATATTGAGCCTGTAGTACTTAATGAAAGTAGGTAGCATTGCCCCTTTATCTGCAGCAGCAATAGCAATAATTGAAGAGTTTTTGAAAAAGGTCATGGAAGGTGCTACAGACCTTGTATAATGCGCCATAGATTTAGTCAATAGACCTTTGTTGGAATAAATGTGTATAACACAATCTGATAGTCATCTGATCAGAGTGATTTGAGAGATCTTGAAAGTGGAGTAGGAAAAAAAAGAGTTATTTGCCCTACAGAGGTCTTTAATATGACGTAAATAAAATCATAGCTGTCTGCGAGCAACATGGGAGTAAAGCAAAAACTCTCCTCAATTGGCATGATTAGGAAAAGTACTGGAAGGTGAATATTCTGATTCAAGGTTGATTCAGAAATTACATTAGAGAAATTACATTAGGCAAAAGGGAGGGGCTGGTTCTATATGAAACTTTATGAAAAAATAGATACGGGGTTTGCAGGACTGTAATGCAGAAATTCTCCTAGCAGATGCAATAATGACCAGAAGCAAAGTTTTCAGGAGAGGTATGTTAAGTTATAGGACAAAGTGGGTTCAAAGGGACCCTCAGGTAAAGGCATCTAAGTCTAAACAGCTGAGTGCACCTCCAGGGATTTCTGCAGTTACCTCCTACTGCGCCTTAAGGTGTCAAATATTGCTTGTTCATATTTACATTTATAATTCCAAAACCTTGCTACATACAAAGTAACAGTATATTTTATCTTGAAGCCTACATGATGGCAAGCACAATTGTATTGATATTTGATCTCTGTCAATAAATATTTCTTAGAATTGTAAGGTGATAATATCATTTTTTTTAAATCTTAAGCCACATCCACTGGGAGTTAAAGGTGCACACTCAAAAGAGCTGTACTGGAGGGAATGAGTTAAAGTCCCATGGTTGAAAGGGATTCTTAATGGGGTCTCAAAAGAAAGGCTGTCATAAGGAAGGCTTTACAACACTTTTGGGGGAATAAGGAGGCAGAATTGAAGCCAAGGGAAGAATAAGGTAGCTAGGAGCTGTAATGTTAATAGAGCTTAATAGAGCTGAAAAGTGGTTGAGATCTTTCTGTGCTATTCAAATAGAAAATACTTTTCATTTACTGTTATATATTTTTTTTCTAGTTGTGGCCTTCAGTGAGTCAGAAATGATCTGAAAGACCCTGAAGGAAAAATAATATTTTTGAGCCACCACTGGAGTTGGAAAAAAAAAGATGTGGTTAGTTTCACATTATATATATTTGGATGAGGCTTCCTATGCGAGTGAGGTAGCACACCCAGAAGGGGATCAAACATCCAGGACTGTTTCTTGAGGTGAAACCAAGCATGGGGAATCAAATTTGCCTGGGCTAAAAGGGAAAGATGAGGACAACTGAGGTCTCGCACAGAAAAGCTTTCTTTAGGAACTCTGTCATGAGAGGAAGAGAAGGGAAGGCATAAAGGAGTCCAGGATGCCAAAGATGGACCAGACTGCCCATGGGTGCCTATCTTTGTGGAGGGATTTGGACAAAATAGCTTTTGCACTTGGTATTGGTCAGGAATGCAAAGATGCTCTAGTACATCTGGCTGCAATAGTGAAAAATCAGTAGTGCCACTATTTAATTGAAGGACTACACATAAAGTATCAAAATGCAATGGCCAAGCCTGACTGCTAGAAGGTTAGCATAGATAGAATGTGAGTTGTGATCAGAAAGTGAAGACATTGTACATATGGCATGCCATATTCTCACAGCCTATCTGCAGAGTGTGCACAAATTAGTTCCCCTTATTTTGTTGATATGCCACACTACCAAAGTGCTATCGATGAAGATTGGGATCACAACTTAGGGAAGGTATTCCTACAGAGTCTTCAAATGCTAGGAGGACATCTCTCAGCTCTAGAACACTGATGTGAAGATGGACCTCTTGTTGGGACCATATCCCTTGGACTGTTCTTCCCTCAAAAATGCCCCCCCCAACCAAGCATGGAGGTATAGAATAAAGGGTTGTCCTAAAGTCACAGATGGCAATTCTATCCACCAAAGTTAATGATGTTTGCAAACTGATGGCACATACTATGACTTACAGGATGCAGGAATGGAGACCATTAGCTGATTAAGATCTACTGTAATACTCAAGTGAAATCTGGCATGAGGGACTAAAGTGATTGTGGCTGTCATCATATCAATTACCTCAAGAAAAAGGGAAGCATAAGAGGAGGTCATTTGATGGACCATTGAATGAAGGCTTTAAGAGAGAGAGAGAGAGAGAGAGAGAGAGAGAGAGACAGAAAGAGAGAGAGAAATCTATCATTTGGAAGTTTAGCATTTCTTAACCTCATGTACAGATAACATCATATAAACTTGAGGCTTTGGAAGGTCTATAGTTTGGACTTTGTGCAATTTATGGAAATGGTCAAGGATAGACAAAAATTAAATAAACAGTCTCTTTGTGAAATAAGGGACTCTTCTGGTGTGACAATAAGGAACCAATCATCTAGGTATGGGAAACGGTGGATCCCTTTCAGCCTGGAATGAGCTGCAACTATTGACATGTACTTGGTAAACATCTGGAGGGGTGGTATGGTGAGAACAAATGGCAGTGCTCGGAACTGGTAGTGACTGGTTAAAAACTGGAAGAGAAGATGCATTGTGGGTGCCTTTGTAGTCTTGGTGTGAAGGTAAATGTCCTTAAAGTCTACAGAATGCATCCAATCTCCTTCTTGTAAGTTAGGAAGGAGTGCTTGGACAGTGACCACACAGAACATTGTCTTGTTATGTAATGGTTTAGGATGCTTAAAACTAAAATGGACCTGATGTCCCTTGACTTCTTGGGAACTAAAAAGAATCCAGGATAGATGTCAGACCCTCTCTGGTTAGGTGGGACCTGTTGGATGGCTCTTTTTTTAAGAACTGGAAAATCTCCTGTGCTCTGACTTTCGTTTGTCAGGTTGATGCATCTAAGAGAGGTGGGGAAGACTGTCTGGAAGTTTCCATGAAACAAATTTTTCAGCCAGTGGATATTATGGTCTTGACTCGGCAACCATGACACGAGGTAAAGAGACAGTCATTCCGAATGCCTCCAGAGTGGAGTCAGGCAAGCCTTCAGGGACATTAGGATGGTTTCCCAGAGGAAAGACCCCTGAACCCCTTATTTTGAGGTTCTCTCTGACTCTAGGATCATGTCCATTGAACCCCCCCCCCAGATCATGGATGCCTTTGCCTAAAAAAGGAGTCAAAGGGAAGATGCTTGGACTTTATAAACCAGAGTGCTCTGGCACCCTCTAGGGTCCTTAGAGAAGAACTTTTTTGAGGGGAGGGGGTGTCAAAGTATACTCCAACAGCCAATAATGTTTTCCTTATCTAGTCAATTTTCAATGTCTTCTCTTAACACTGGGTCAAAAAAGCAAGGACTCATCATAAAGTGTGTTTACAAAGGACATCTTAAAGTTTCCTGCAAAGTTAGTGAGCCATAGCCAATCATAGTGATGAGCAGGAGTGCCAGTTCCCACCGCTCTGGGCACTCCATCTACCTCTTTAAGTCAAACACATGGAAAGTTTGGAAATAGCAAAGTATCATGTGAGTCTTAATTTGTTTCTGAGTGTCTGGTGCAGTATGCCTCCTCAGAGAGTTCTGTGCCTGTTCATGAATGTCTCCCTGGAAACTCATCACATGAGTTAAATTAACTGGCTATAGAGAAAAGGTTTCCGAGCCACAGGCGCACTTCACCACATGGTCCATCATCCTAATCTCCTTGTTGTGAAGATGGACCACAGTGCTTTCTTCCAAAATTGTTCTTGTCATGGCAGCCACCACAATAACAGTGTCCACAAAGGGACCTTTACTATAATGAGGTGTGTTCTTGTGGGGATTTCACTGCATACACTCAGCATTGTTGGGCTCCTGCCACAGTCATACAGTCAGCAACAATGACCACCCATGAAACAGAGGGGCAGTCCTGAATGTCTCCAAATTCCCTGTGCCCACATACTCCTTTGATGCATCAATTCTAAAATCTCACCAGACCTGTAATCTTCAGTAGACTGGGTGAACCTTCATCTTCATTGAGGACAGACTCTGGAGTAAAAGATTCTGTAGTTGAAAAATATTTGCCTCCTTTTACATCTACAATTTCTAAAAAGTTGAGAGGAGCCTTCCAAAGTTCCTGAAGTGTTCTGGACTCTTTGTGGAAGGGGAGGGAGTGAGGGCTTAAAACATTTGGCACTATTTTATCATGTGGCACAAAAACGAAGACTCAAGGACTCAGAAAGACAGGAGTCACTGGATGGATTTATGATTCAGAGTGCATCTCACCTTCTTACATCAAGTGACAAGTGATGATCCTCTAAAAGAGCTCAAAGACCAGTGAGAAGCCCAACAGCCTGTAGAAAACATCCATCGATTCTAACTTTATCATGGAAGAATATGAAGCAGATGGTACAGAGAGTAGCACTCCCAGTGCTGATGGACTGGTCAGCTCTGGTACCTAGAACAGCAGTGACACCTCAAACACTGACTCTCTTGACAATGAGAATGATACTATGTGAGTCTGTGCTGAAGACAAAGCCATGGGCTTAATGTTGAAGGCCTGGTGCTGAGACCCACTCAACATTGATAAGATCACTGTCAAATGAATCAGATGCAACACTGATACTAATGAATCAGACCCAAGCAATGGAGCAGTGCTGAAAGGGAGCAGTACAAGGATAGTTATTTATTTTGAGATCTCTAGCACCAGGACATGTTTTCTTGAAGAAGCAGTAGTAACAGAAATCCTGGGCCCATCCCAATGTGTCTTGAAAACAGGGGGGTGATATGGCACACATTGCTATCTGGACCTTGACAATGGCACTCATGGTTTGATCCCAGTCTATCTCTGAAATAGTCCTAACTGACATGGTTAAGCTATCAGACCCGAAACAAGGAGGACAAGAGCTGTTTTCCTCTTATGGGACCTGCTGTATATAATGATGGCTTGAGCATGAGGGGCACCAGAACCAAAGTTTGAGACAATGATGGCTCTAACTAGGTCAGATCCAATGGTGTTTGAGATGGTAGAAAGCTTGGATGTTTAGGGGATGGCAATGAAGAACACTTCTGAGTATCTCTCTCAAATACCAGTGATCAAAACACAGCCTCTCAAAAAATAATAAATAAATAAAAACAATTGACAAAACACTTCCAACAAGAGTTTTTTGCAGTTGGACAAACTCCTTTCCACCCCGTACTCAGTTGTACTTATATGCACCTATTCCAAGATTGCACAAGGGCAGAGAAAAGGCAAATTCCCACTCCCCCATACCATGATCTCCAACAAACAACACCATCAGTTTATGATCATCTGATTTTATGATCTCTGGTGCCACTGCTCATCATAGACTTCAATAGTCTGATAGTTCAACCATTTAGTAGAATCTATAAAATAAGTTACTTAATGCAACTGTGATGTGCAGTATTGAATTTGATTGCACATTGCTTATAAATAAAAGTGAAATATACCTACATGGTAGGGTTATGTACAGACCCAAACTATCGATCCTATGCACTGCAGACCTCTGTGTTACACATCACACCAGTGAGCTACAAACCAAGAGCCACTGAAATTGCTGACTTCTGCTTACCACTGCAATGGCCTTAAGGAACTGTTAAGGCTAAAGCGCCTGTTTTTGTTTACATGTTACAGGATGCTGCCATTGAAAGCTCCAACAGTACCACATCCACTCATAATGGTAACATAACTACTTACTTTGTCATGCTTACAGAGTGAAAACATTTTATGAAGCAGTCTTAGGAATATCGGTGAAACATATTGCAACCAGCAGCAGCAACTTAGTGCTATGTAGTAAGGTGTATTATGCCTTGCTATGTTGCTATACCTGGCTGCACTGTGTAAGCCTGAAATGCTGTATAAGAGCTCACATGTAAAGAGTATTAGTGCAAATAGTAACCACTAAGTTTTGTGCACACGTATAATACATAATACTTAGTAACCACTATATATTAATCACACTTGTATGATACATAGTAACCACTATGTATTATGCACATATGTATGCTTTTTATAGAAGCTGACCAGCTTCTGTAATCTGTCTTCATTACTGTGATCCATGACTATAAAATTTGACAATGAATGGAGGTGTACAGAACATAGAATTCAAAATGTTTTTATGCAACTACTCACTCTGTATATGACTACACCAGACCATTAATGAATATATTCTTTCTACCGTCTCAACATTTGCTGAAGGAGATCAATTTTATGCATATATTAGCAAATACAGTTGCCAAAAGTTATATTACATAATTAAGCAAGAGTACAAAGGTATTAAGTCAGTGTCCTTAGCTTGATTTGCTACACCAGATTTGCTAAGATATCAATTGCTTCATATGTATATGCTCTTCACCTAGGAAGCCTAGAAGTTGGGGCATGGGAGTTGTGAGCTAAAATGCAAATAAGTTAATTTTGGAGCAATCTGCAACTTTTAATTCTGAGTTATGTTACTTATTACTTAACCTATGTATTGTGATACATCTACAATACACCCTGTACCCTCTCCCTTACTGAACCTGCAGGCACCTCATAAACATCATCACACTACACCAACTGTTCAATGCAATTAGAAGACTTTGCAGTTATTACACAATAAATTTCCATTGTAAGCAAGTTAAAAACATTCCAGATAATTCAAATTACAATGCAAAAAATGCAGAAAAAATCCATTCCCGCCCACCCCACTTCAATTACTTTTATCCTATCCATTCCCTCCTCTTCCTGTCTGATCGATCACACACAACCAACTTCCTGCCTGAAACCAATCCCAGCCCTACACTACACTAGTCACAACTTAACTACATCACTTCCTACTTTCTACAAGTCCTCCTCTACTCATTTCACAACTTCCTTCCACACACTCTGAAAATGCAACTCATATTCTTTACCATTCCACTTCTTATACTTCTTCCTTCTCTAACCTTCTATCTCACTAACCTTCCCCATCTTTATATTTGCTCTCCTACCTCATGCATCTCTGAAACTCTTCCTACCTCTCACTCCTTTATCACCTCCCGAGCTCTCTTCAACTTCTCCACTAACTGCAGTCATAAACTAACTATAGTACAGTGTCTTGTAAACCCAAATGTAAACCTTACAACCAACACTTACCGCTAACTCCGCTTATATCTTCTATTAGTAACATACTCCTCTCTGGAGACATCCACCCCAACCAGGCCCCCCACCCCTCCCCAAAGCCACATAGCCCACAAGCCTTCCTCTACCTCCCCTTCTCTTCATGTTTTAAACCATCTCCACCCTCCCCAATCACTACACTTCATTATACAAACACTTAGCTATCTATTCACTAAATATTCAAAGTCTTACTAACAAAATCACTGAGCTACAGCCCCCTGGATAGCCCATACTTCCCCTCACATTCTAACCTTATCTGAAACTTGGCTAAAACCTCACATCACAAACAGGGAGATACTAGCACCTGGCTATAATATTTACTGCTCTGATAGATTCCCAAAAGAAGGGGGTGGCATCACCATCCTCTACTCTGATGGCCTAAATCTCTCACCTGTCACCAACTCTATCCCTGACTTCCACCCACTGAACCAGTATTCCTAAATTGCCACCTTAACTCACACAAGAAATTTGCCATCTCTTCCATATATATCCTGGAAATAATATCCCAGCCCTAGAAAATATCCTATTCTGGTTTTCCCACAACATACAATATGAAACCCTCATCCTTTGGAGATGTCAACATTGACTGGTCCAAACTTACAACTGACTCTCCACAATTTAGTATCAACTTATAGGGATTCCATCAACTGATAACATCCCCCACCCACATGCACAAAACCTCTTCTTCCAGCTCCACTGTTGACTGGATCCTCACTAACTTGCCCATCCGCTACCACAGCCCAGCTATCCTAACAGACTCCTTAAGTGACTATTTTCCTACATCTGTTCTAAGGCACTCTGCCCAGTTACCCAAATCACATCTTTATGGAGACTGCGTAAGCTCTCTAACTTTAATATCACCATTTCAACGCCATACTGTCTAGTACTGACTGGTCCATCCTCAGGCAGATCCCTCTTGATGACACAGTGAGTAAATTTAATAGCATTTTCTTGGACATCATCAACCCCCTTGCCCCCTCCAGGAGAATTAGAATCAAATCTAATTTTGCTCCCTGGCTTTCTAAGGAAACAAGATCTCTCATGCACAAAAGAGATAGTGCTTGGAAAGCCTGGGTCAAAATGAAAGAACTACCCGGCTACAAAACTGAGAACTATGGAATCTTGTCAAGAAACAAATCAATATTGACAAAAAATCCTACTATAACTCTCCCCAAATCAATAGCAAATCCAACCCATGTAAGTTTTGGTATACTCTAAACAAAATTCTTCGTCCAGGCTGCCCTTCCAACCCCACTTCTTTCCCAAATAAATCTCCTCTAGAAACTACTACCCTCCTCAATAAACACTTCATTGATGCAGCCCAAAAACACACACCCTCCATCTCTAAAACTGCTGCTCCCCCTCCCCTTTCCAACCCACTCGACAAAAAACTTTTCTCCTTTTAACCTGTTCCCACTTCCTACATTAAATCACTTCTACCGAGGCTTAAATCCTGCTCTCCCTCCACCGATAATCTCCCTCCTACCTTCCTCAAACTAGCTGCTGAATCTATAGCCTATCCTATATCCCTACTAATCAATAGATCCATAAAAGAAGCTACAGTACCTCTAATTTGGAAATTCTTCTTCACCATCCCCCCTGCACAAAGAGGGGGAAACTCAACTGACCCATCTAACTATAGACCCATTGCCTTACTATCCACTCTCTCTAAAATACTCGAAAAATGCATTCATTCACAGGTTCTCAACTATTTCCTCCAACAAAACCTTCTTACTCCCACTCAACACAGTTTCTGGCCAAACCACAGTGCAGCTACTGCCCTCCTGTCATTTACTCATACTATTGCTGAGGCCCGTGACAACGACCAACTCATATCCTGTCTCTTCCTTGACCTCTCCAAAGCTTTCTATATCTGCTGCCTCCCTAGCCTGGTTCTCTAGCTACCTCTCTTGTAGGCAACAGTCTGTCAGATGGCTGTCGTCCTGCTCCCCCTCCATTCCAGTCCCACCCAGTGTTCCACAAGGTTCCATCCTGGGTCTCCTACTGTTTAACATTTTCACTAATGAACTACATACATCCTGCAAACTGTCCTCACTAATACAATATGCAGACAACTCAACTCTCAGCTTCATTTCCAGCAATATCTCTGAACATCATGCCCTTACCCAAGACACCTTTCTATGCATTGAAAAGTAGCTGTCTGATCATCTACTCATCCTAAACCCCCAAAAAACACAAACTCTTGCTCTTTCTTGCAGTTCTCTCTCATCATAAATCCACCTTTGTTATCACATCCTCTAATAACACCATCATACAACCTGAACTCCACACAAAGCTACTAGGTGCATCATTGATGATGAACTTAAATTTAACTTACATATACTCCAAAGTATAAAACAACTTACCAGAAACTAGGCTTGCTTTATCGCAACAGAAAATTTCTAACTTCCAGTGCTAGGGTCTCCACAGCCTTATCCAAACTTCAACAAACATACCACAAAATAGCTAGATTTATCACCAACTCTCTTTATAACTCACACCATTGCCTTGCATTCAACTCTCTCCAATGGCTTGAACTCCTCCAACAACTCCTTCTATCACAATTTCAAATAACACACTCTATATTATACAAACCATCTTCCTGCCCAGCTCTCTCCTCCCTTGGTATCCACCTTTTCATCCTCTCAGACTCTCCGCACATCAAACCAGCAACTTGGATATTTACCAACCAAAGAAAAATGTGGGAAAAGTATTATATAAAAGCACTGTTGCCCAAGCATGGAACAAACTCTGTATACACATACACTCCATTACCCACTCATTACACTTTAAAAAAGAAGTCAAACTTCACCTACTTAACACCATGACTTGCCGCTGTCAGGACCCTACCTAAACCACCATAGTCTTGTATTTCATTCCCACCATATGTGCATTTATATTAGTCTCTGCCTTTTTACTTACTAATCTACTAGGTATTTACAGTGGATATAAAAAGTTTACACACCCCTGTTAAAATACCAGATTTTTGTGATATAAAAAAGTGAGACAACCACAATAAATCATTTAAAAACTTTTCGCACCTTTAATGTGACCTATAACCTGTACAATTCAATTGAAAAACAAACAAATCTGTTAGTGGAAAAATATAAAATTAAAACGTACAATAATCGGGTTGCATAAGTGTGCACACCCTTAAACTAATACTTTGTTGAAACATGTTTTGATTTAATTACAGCATTCAATCTTCTTGGGTACACACCTGACATCAATTAAAGATACTCCGATTAACCCCCAGTAAAGTTCAGCTGTCCTAGTAAGATTTTCCTGACATTTACTCAGTTGTCTGCTGTAGCAAAAGCCTTGGTTCGCAGAGAGCTTACAAAGCATCAAAGGGATCTCATTGTTGAAAGGTATCAGTCAGGGGAAGGGTACAAAAAATTTACGCAGCATTGAATATACCATGGAACACAGTGAAGACAATCATCAAAAAGTGGAGAAAATATGAGACAACAGTGACGTTGCAAAGAACTGGATGTCCCTCCAAAACGGATGAAAAGACAAGATGAAAACTGATCAGGGAGGCTGCCAAGAAACCTACAGCAACACTGCAGGAGCTGCAGAAATTTCTGGCAAGAACTGGTTGTGTACTACATGTGACAACAATCTCCCATATTCTCCATATGTTTGGATTATGGGGTAGGGTTGCAAGGCGGAAGTCTTTGCTTACACAGAAAAACATCTAGGCATGGCTAAAATTTGCAAAATAATACATCAGGTCTCCCAAAAGCATGTAGGAAAATGTGTTATGCTCTGATGAGACCAAGGTTGAACTTTTTGGCCACAGTTCCAAAAGGTAAGTTTGGTGCAAAAACAACACTTCACATCACCAAATGAAGACCAACCCCACAGTGAAGCATGGTGGTGACACTATCATGCATTGGGGTTGCTTTTTGCAGCTGGAACTGGGGTTTTAGTCAAGGTGGAGGGAATAAATACCAGTCACATTTGACCCAAAACCTTCAGGAGTTTGCTAGAAAGCTAAGGATGAAGAGGAATTTCACCTTTCAACATGAGAATGACCCCAAGCATACATCCAAATCAATAGAAAATGGCTTCACCAGAAGAAAATTAAAGTTTTGGAATGGCCTAGTCAGAGCCCAGACCTAAATCAAATAGAAAGTCTGTGTGGTGACCTTAAGAGGGCTGTGCACAAGAGATGCCCTCACAATCTGACAGATTTGGAGCTCTTTTGCAAGGAAGAGTGGGAAAATACTGCCAAGTCAAGATGTGCCATGCTGATAGACACTTAACCAAGGGTGTGCACACTTATGCAAGCAGTGTATTGTACTTTTTTTTTTTTTTTAATATTTTTTTCCCTAACAGATTTTTTGTTTTTCAATTGATTTGTACAGGGTACAGGTCACATTAAAGGTGGGAAAAGTTTTGAAATGATTTATTGTGATCTCATTTTTTTATATCACAAAAACATGGCATTTGAACAGGGGTGTGTAAACTTTTTATATCCACTGTAACTGGTAAACTCAACCTTACAAAACTGAAAGCTCAGTTTGCTGTATATTATGTATATTTTGTATATTGCTGCTTGTATATTATTATTATGTGTATGTTTCTTACTCTTTATTTTTTTATCTGCTATATTTTTAATTTTACTATCTTGGAGTGTGAATTTTTTAATATACTTTAAACTGTCTGTAACTGGAGCTTTTCTCCTCTGGTCTCCACTGAAAATGGGCTACTGGCCCAGGGGACTAACCTGGTTAACAAAATTCAATAAATAAACAAACAAATAAATAAATGTAAAGCATCAGACAGACTTGTTAAATTAAAAGAAATTAAGAAGACAGAGGCTCATTGCATTCCTGATTAATGATGATTCTGCACTGTTACTGCAACTAGTTACTGGTAATTACTGCTGAATCAGATGAAATTGCAGCCCCATTTCAGGCAACATAATACATTGAATTTGCTACTGATGTTTGTAGACACATTAATAAACTATTGGGTAGATGCTTTAAACTCTGTTTCCTGCAATAACCCATCTTCTCAAAGGAAATAATGTAGTAAATGCTTCACACGTGCATATTTTCATTAACATCAACGTCTACTTATTGCCCACTTTTAAGCAAACAAAAACATTTATTTCCTTAAAAAAAAAAAAAAAATCAGCAGGTCAGTGGGGTACCAGGCTGGATCTGTATTTTTCTGGAATATTTTCAGAAGAGACAAAAAGTGACTTTGTCGCTGCTTCACAGAAATTGTCTCAGAACTTTAGAAGTGTAATGGGGTTGATTATGTAAGTGCTACCTTCTGTTTCAAGGAAGCTCTCTGATCCTTCTTGTATACATTTGCTCAGGTCACTCAATGTCCATATTATAATGCCATATTTTCTTTCTTCATCTACTCTGATTTTTCAGATATTAAATTAAAAGTTTTTAGAAAATGGTCAAACCGTACATTAGCACCCTGACTGGAGAATGACTTCCTTGGGAAGTCAGTCTGTCACCTGTCATTTGCAAGACTGCCACCTGGACTGGATGTTCTTTGTTCAATTTTCATCACTATGAAGAAGAAAAACCTTTACCTTAAAGCTATAAGTTGGCATGTGAGTCGGCGATGGTTGTATGGAATTGAGCCTGGATATTGACACAAGGCATAGACTCAAGCATTAGGAAGTTGAAGAAACCATGAAGAGTAGTTATCCCTAAAGAAACACAGAACTCATGACTGAGAAGATGATACACAGAATGAAAAAAATATTTAAAAGTAAACTGGAACACTTGTTTGTTATATCAAAAACAGATGTGATGATTCAACTTAAAAAAGAAGAACAACAAGAATTCCTAAAGAAGCAAAGGCAAAATGTGTCTTCTTGCAGTATGAGTGGAGCTGACCTTCAAACAACTCCAAAAGAATGCAGACAGAGGCAGCTTGAGGAAAAGAAAATCATGACAAAAACAAGGTATGAAGAAAAGCAGACCAAAGCAGTTACTGGTATAACACCTCAATTTTCTTCAACATCATCTGGCGAGTCTGAAAGTGAAGATGAGTATCAGCCTATGAAATCAGTGTCTATTGAGGTTGCCAGTACTGTATCATTGACAAAAACACCTAAGAATACCTTTGCAGTTCTTGTGATTGTCTGTGCCTTAGATCCTGTCAATCTTTCTGACCGGAGTGCTGTGTTAATTGCTGGAGCCATTGCTCAGGCCCTTGGTCATGACATTACTTATATAATACTCTCTAGAAGTTCAATCAGACCATCTCCCAAGACAGGAGAGAAGTTGCAGCAGCAGAAGAAAAATAAATTTTATTTGAAGGTCCTCTTCTTTTACACTGGGATGGGAAAATGTTACCTGATAACGATAGATCCAAGACAAGTATAAACCGATATGCTGTTACTGTCACTGAAAATGGTCACGCACCATTACTAGGCATTCCAAAGATAGAGAAAGGAACAGGAAAGTCACAAGCAAAGGCTTGTGTTGATGCTATCCAGAAATGGAACCTTAGTTACAAAATTAAAGGACTTGTCTTTGATATGACAGCAAGCAATACCGGACTTCACAAAGGAGCTTGCATTCGAATCAAAGAAGCTTTGGGAACCAAACTAATCTGGATCATCTGTCACCATCACGTTATGGAAATCCTGTTGTCTAACCTCTTCTATTGCTTGTTTGTCCCAAATGAAGACCCACAAATAGAACCTTTCAAGCGATTTTAGAAGCAGTGGTCATCAATCAATCAGTCCGATTTTGCAGCTGTGACAATCTCTTTCAGGATTCTGTACTAAGCAGCCTGCATTGAAAAACACAACTATTTACTCCATGCCCTTGAAACACAACAACTGGAGGATAACTATCAAGAAATATTATACTGTCGCTTTTGCTCCTTGGTGGACGATGTCCAGATAGGGCAATTCAAGCTCCAGGGCCTACATTCCATGTGAGATGGATGGGGAGAGGGATTTACGTACTGAAGTTATTCCTACTCAGTGCACAGTTTCAGATGACAGCATGACAACTCAGCAACGTAACTAACTTAGCCTTTTTTGTCAGTCTTGTGTATGTTCGACTGTTGAATGAACCACCAGTGGGACTTAGAGCTCCATACAATGACATTGAACTGCTGTCTACTCTCAACACATACCTAAATAAAAGTGTTACAGACAAGGCACTCACAAGCCTTTTCCAGACATCTGTGGTTTCTGTCTGAGCACAAAGCAGCACTTGCCTTTTTTGATGACAGAATCACACCGTAAATAACGCTATAAATGGTGCAAAACTTACAGCATCCACCATGGCCAGACATCCCATGAAGTAGTCTTATGCACACAGATGAAACAGAACCTGTTACCTTTAAAGGTCTTGTAACACAGAGAACACAGTCATTTTTTAATCTCTTGATTAAAGTAGGATAAAAAAAGTGGAAATATTCCTGAAGAAACATCCCACAGAGTGGACTGGCAATCCAGTTTTCAAGGAACTTTGGAATCGGTCATCCAAACTGACTGTTGTTAATGATGCAGCAGAATGAGAGATAAGCCTCATTGAAAGATCAATGATACCTTGACAAAAAATGAAGAACAGAAGCAGTTTGCTCTTCAGCTGGTGGCAAGCCACAGAAAGAAGTTTCCTTCTGCATCAGAGGTGGCTCATGTCATAGACCATTGAATATTTGTCAAGTGCACTAGAATTACAATATACTGTTAAGGTTAGCAGTAGATTTTAAAAAAAACTGTGAGCTGGTGGAGACCCTTAAATTGTGTTTGTTTTCAGTAAAATTGTGTGTGCTTTTCATTTTTATATCAAGTAATTAAATTAGCCTTGTGGACAAACAAAATGTGTTAATTAATTTTTTGGACCTCCTACTGTTTTGCCTTCATCCATTGTTTTAGTAATCTTTTCAAAAAAAGTCCATCACTTTGAATAGTTCTGACCTGCCCTTGACAAATCCAAACCGAGATAGGTCCAGTATTTGGAGTTTCCCCATGTTCTGATTGATAATTACATGATAAGCCTTTCCATGCTTTTGCATATGAAGTTAATCAGGTGAATGGTTCTGTAATTTTGTTTGTCTGTAGAAGGTTCTGCCTTTTGTAGGGGAATGGCCTTAGCTGCCTTCATACCGCATAACTGTACAGATGTTCGCAGAATGCCCAGATTTTTGCCAAATATTTTTGGTCCGTTTTTCATAACACTGGGGTTTTCTGGCAAATTAGTGGCAAATCATTAAAGACTGAAGTTAGAAAATAATGACAGGCATTTGAGTTTCAGACTTCATACCCATCAGAAAATTCATGCTAATGCAAAACCTGTTACTCTATCAACTTCCTAAGTTTCTAAGAGCAATATTTAAAAATTGTCCCGATTTTTGGGCTTTTGTCCCACTTTTATTTATGGCTTCAGCCAGATTTCTTGTTCTAAGAGGTTAACAGATATGGCTTTCCTCAATTTAGTTGGTACAAAACCTATATGGAGGCTGAGATTGAACAGTGTTGTTAGGGTTATGGCTAAATCATACTTCATGCTATTTAAGGTGCATCCACGGATATTGTCAGGACCCATCAATGCAGTATTTTTAGCTTTTTATAGCACTTTTAGGATTTGTTCTTGTGTGATAGCAGGAGACAAGCCAGTTTCAAGTATATTTTTAGGGGAGAAAGGGGTAAGGTTTGAGCTAAATTTATCAGCCAGTAGGTTTGCTATATCTTCCGCCTCCATGTAGGTAACATTGTTCAGAATCAGCACAGTGCATTGCTGCTTTATCCTTTTGAAATTACAAACATAACTAAAAAATCTTTATGACTGCCTTTGACTAGGTAGTTGCTTTAGCCTCAGCCTTGACTTTGGTGGATTTTATTAAGCTTCTGAGTTGTTTGTTTGTTTCTTCTTGTAAAATCTCCCATTGTTAGCTTCCAGTTGAATCACTTGTTCTCATGTTTTGTTCAAATCATAATTTATGATTTGGTGGAAAACATTCACACACTGTTTTTACTTTGAGTTCAAACGTACTTCTTTTTGGTATTTTCTGACACCTTCACATCGTACAGATTCTTAAGTGAGTTTGGTTTGATTTTCCATGTTCAGTGGGTTAAGGATTTTGTTTACGTAGCATAAGAGAGAAAGACAGAGGGAAATTTGTTGGTTATTTTGTTAAACAGTGATTTCTTCAGCAATGTACTCACGTGGGAAAAGTGAGTGTTATGCAAAACCAGGAAGCTTGAAGTGTTTCCATTCCTGTAAGTGGGATTGGGTTAAGACTGAGTGCAAGTATGTGATGCATAGGTTTACTGTAAGGGCTTCGTAAGGCAATTGGTCTGTGTGTACGTGTGTGTGTGTGTGTGTGTGTGTGTGTGTGTGTGTGTGTGTGTGTGTGTGTGTGTGTCTTTGTCTGTGAGTGTGTGTGTGTGTGTGTGTGTGTGTGTGTGTGTGTGTGTGTGTGTGTGTGTGTGTGTGTGTGTGTGTGTGTGTGAGTGTGTGTGTGTCTAAATGTTTTGTTGTGTGTCAGTTACTCTGCCAAAATGGCATTTGTTAAACAATGTACTGATGAATGTTCTGGAGTGTGTTTGAGTGTTTGAGGATTAAGGTTAGGATAGATTTAATGTTTTGCATGTTTAATGTTGCGTGCATGTCCCTACATATCTTGTGTAGTGGGTAATATTATGTTAATGTTTAGGGTTAGGGGGAGAGTTAGTAACAGGGTTAGAGTAAGCATGCATTATTTGGGAGAGAAAGGGGATGAAGCCCACCCGTACCACCTTATTCATTATATGTAAACCATAACCCTGTCCCTGCACCTGAGCATAACCCTAATCCTACACATTAACATATAAAAAAATCTCTTTCCCTAACATTTACCACTATTCAGACAAATTTAGTCTGAAGGTAGGGTTAGTGTTTGGCTTTAGTGACTGGAAAAGGAATTGATTGTTTTTTTCTTTTTTGATCATGATGATATTTTACTTTTTTCAGTTAATTTGATTTTTTTAGTGCTGACTTTGATCATTTGAGTGTTTAGTGTTTTATATATAGGTTCATAGGTAGGTACTAGGCTATCAGCCCAAGGGCCTATGTAAGCCTAGCCAAGAAGGTTCCCTGGCTTAAGCCACCCAAGAAAGTTATTTTCCTGTGCCAATGTCGAGCAGAGACACAGAAATGATCCTCGGGGTGTATTTCCTATTTCCCATCCATTCATCAAGATTTTTCTTGAAGAGTGCTAATGAAGAACTTTGCTTGACATAGATGGGTAGCCTGTTCCAGAGTACAGGAAGTCTTTGGGACAGGAATCTATCCCTCCAGCATGTCCTGTTTATTGTGGTGACAAGGTGTAGCTCGGAGGGATTAGGATTTCTTTAGGTGTAGCATGTCCAACAGCTCTGGGTTTGACATAGCTTTATATGTTAGGCAGAGATCACCTCGAAGTAGGCGATATGCTATGGAGTAAAGCTGGAGTTTTTTGAGGTGGTCAGTGTAGGGCATTTGTTTGAGGCCAATAATCCTCTTTGTGAGGTACTTTTGTGGCTTTCCAGCTGCTGCAGATGTCTTGTGAGGTACATTCCAAAAGGGGCGTTGTACTCTATAATGGATCTAATGAGTGTCGAGTAGAGAGGAACAATGACCTCTTTTTTCCTGGATGAGAACCCTTTTATGATGAGATGTGCTATGTAGAAGGACTTCCTGACTACTGTGGCAATGTGACTATCAAAGGAGAGACTACTGTCCACCTGGGTCCCAGGGTCTCTTATCACACATTCGGTGTTAAGTAGATTGCTGCCTATATGGTAGTTCATGGGTACAGAGTTTTTACCAAAGGGGATGACACTGCACTTTTTGGCATTGAGCTTGAGGCCATGGCTCTGACACCAGGCATCTGTCTCAGCGAGGCCCTTCTGTAGGATGTCCACATCATTTGGCTCCTAGTTTGCAGTCATCTGCAAACTCCATTAGCCAGAGGCCTTCTGTGTTAGCCTGTATGTCAGAGAAGTAGATACCAAACAGGATAGGTCCCAGGACGAAACCCTGTGGTACTCCACTTGTCACTGGTTTGATGTCAGATTTGGAGTCTGCAACTTTTACAGTGTGGGTTCTGTCAGTGATCCAGTTGGCAAACCATCTTGTGATGTAGGGATTTATACCTAGTTTAGTGAGTTTAGCTATAATTCCAGAATGGGGGATGGTGTTGAAAGCCTTGGCGAGGTCAGGATAGGCTGTGTTAACCACTTTACCATCATCTACGGCTTTGGTGACTGCCTCAAAGAAGTCGATCAGGTTCAGGAGGCATGATCTGCCTTTCACAAACCCGAACTGGGTGGGATCCAGAGTTTGAAGGTTACCAATGTCTTTGGTTATGAGTTCCATGATGATACATTCCATGGCCTTGCAGACCAGACTCATCAGTTTAATAGGTCGATAGTTCCCGGGATCAGTGGTGGCTCCCCCTTTGTGGAGTGGGATAACTGTTGCTGTGCGCCATTCAGTGGGCACAAAGACTGATGCAAGGCTATTATTGAACATGGTGCTTAAGTGGTGAGCCAGTTCATTCTGAAGTTCGTCTAAAATGCAGCCTGGGATGTTGTACAGTCCCATAGATGCTGTGTTTTTGGCTTTAGAGAGTGCAGCTTTTACCTGCGTAGTTGTGATTACAGTGACTCTGCATTCTTCCTGTTTAGATATGGACCCTTTAGGGGGCATGGGGGGGTGTAAAGTTAGCACTGAACCTATCTGCCAGGATGTTGGCAATATCAGTTGGTTCTGTAATTTTTGTGGCATTGTGCTGTAACTTAGAGCAGATCTAGGTGTTGCCATTGAGATGCTTGACATAGCTACAGAATGCTTTGTGGTTGTCCTTAGAATTAGTGGCGATTTTGTTTTCGTAGCTAGCTTTGGAGGATCTTATAAGGGAGCTCAGCTTCTTACTGAGGCTGACCAGGGAGCTCCTCCACTCATGGGATTTTATTCTCTTTTGCAACAGTTTCTTCCTTCTGTTGTACAGTTTGTTTATGGCAGGGGACCACCAGATTGGCTTCCTTTTTTGGAGGATAGCATCTTGGTTCTGTTTGGGATAACATGATCCATGCACTTGTGTAAGTGCTTATAGAGTGCATTTATGTAGGATTCAGCAGCTGTAATAGTATTGTCCATCTGCATGGGTGTCATGAAGTTCACCACTTTTGTCTTAAGAAGCATGAAGTTGACTTTGGATAAATTTTTTACCGTGGTTTCCTTAATGGGGGTGGGGGGGGTGGGGTGATTAGCTTATGGTCGGATCGGACCAACAAGGAGTTGACTTCAGGTGTGGAACACCGGTCACTCATGTTGGTAATGACTAGATCTAGGATATTGTTGCCCCTGGTGGGGGTGTGGATAAGCTGATCCAGGTCATTGGAGTTTATGAATTCCAAAAAGCGTTGAGCTAAGGAGTTGGTACACGAGTAGTTTTCACGAGTTGGTATACATGCGGATATATATATATATATATATATATATATATATATATATATATATATATATATATATATATATATATATATATATATATATATATATATATATATATTTAGTTCTACTTTAAATGGTCGGTGCGACATCAGCCGAGGCCAGACCCAGACTTTGGAATCCGGCCGACCGAAGGGCTGCCTGAGGCAGGACAACCCATATGTTATGACTGCAGATGCATCCTTGAAGGACATCAACAAGACAAAGGCAGTGATGATTTACAACAGCGAACTCCCAGAATGGCAAATTTCACCTCCGGGAAATTAATCCTTTGGCCAACACTGACTGTTGCCTTGTCTCCACTGTGGTGTGATCTCTGATTTGGTATATTTAGGTATGGGGGGTGTGGGGGGTGCTGCCTCCCACTCTGGTGGATTTTATTTTTGTATTATTTGTTTTTTCCACTACTGTGGTTTTAATTTATGTATTATGTTGTTTTCATCGGTGGTGGCCAAGTCGTTAGTTTTCCCCAGAAAACAACATAATATGTAAATTAAACACACCGTAGTAGGAAAAACAAAATAATACATAAATAAAACTCACTGCATCCCCCCACCCCTACCTAAATATACCAACTCCAAGATTGCACTAAAGTGGAGACAAGGGCAAAGTTTGTCAGTGGTGGCTGAGAGGTTAGTTTTTTCGGAGGCGAAATTCGACATTCCTGGAGTTCACTGTTGTAAATCATTGCTGTTTTTGTCTTGCTATTATAGGAGTCAACATTCTGATAAGTCGACCATTTAAAGGGGAACCATATGTATATATGTACATATATATGTACACACACACACACATATATATATATATATATATATATATATATATATATATATATATATATATATATATATACATACATGCATACATACACATAAATATATATGATATATGTATATCTATCTGTTTAGCTATCTATAGGTATGTATAGCAAGAGTATTTCTAAGGGAAGTTAAATATTAATTTCTCATAAGGGAAGCGTATTTCTAAGTATTGGAAGGTGCTGTATACCCTGTGTTTGTCATATATTATGTTACTAATCTTTATTTTGGTATTAGGTTCCCCCATTCTCGTGTCAGCTCCCCAACCTTAGTTTTTTAGAAACTGACTCTGCAATAGAACTGCATCTTAAAATACCTTATAGATTAGATGAAGTTCATATATAAGTAACTTATCTAAAACTAAATATAATGATAGTTCATGAACAGTTCACATTTTCCATTTCTATGACTTTTCTAGTAAGGAATCCTTGCACTGTTTCATGCAATGTTAGGTGGCTTGTTTAAAAGTTACAGTGTGCAGTGTTGTTTTCAATAATGAATCATATCAGTGAAGTGTGAAGGGTTTCCTCTGAAGGATCAAAGACCATAAAAGTGCACCATGGAGTGACAAAAAATTAAGTGAATAAAAGAGAAATATATTCTTAGTCTGAAAATGCTGTATCTCAGAAGAATTTCTCCCCTCTAAGTTATAGATATTTCAGAGTTGGTATATAGAAGTATCAAGGATGACTGGGGGGGTTAAGCCCACTATGGTGGTACCCTGCAAAAACTAGTTTTAAGGTATAACAGTAATGCCCCTCCTGCTCATTCTTACAAATGCATGCAAGTTCTAATTCTGCCCCAACCCTAGTCCTACAACTTACCTTAGAAAACCTTCCCCATGCCACTACTAGTGTTTAAAGTATGTCTGAAGTTAGTGTTGGATTTGGTTAATGAATCCTGGGAAACATAAAGGTCCTACCAAACACCCTGATATTGGGTGATTTCACTTACCCAAACATTAACTGGGAGAACTACTCAAGTACTAACTCCTTTGCCCAACATTTCCTAGAATTTATAAACTCAAATGTCTTGGATTAACTGGTCAACACCCCCACCAGAGGTGACAACATATTGGACCTGGTCATCACCAACACGGGCAACCAGTGTACCACACCACAGGTAAACTCCTCACTGGTTAGATATGACCATAAACTAATCACTCTGGATATCCACATTCCGCCCCCACCCCTGTCAAAGAAGCCATCATGAAAAACTTTTCAAAAGCAAACTTTACATTACTTAAGACCAAGGTGGAAAGTTTCAAAGCCCCCATGCTAAAGGATAATGCTGCCCAAGCTGCAAAGTCCTTTGCTAATGCACTCTACGGGCACGTACAAGAATGCATGGATCAGGCTATCCCAAGCAAAACCAAGACTCACTCCTCCAAGAAAACGAAACCAGTCTGGTGGACCCCTGACATAAACTAGCTATGCAATAGAAGGAGAAAACTAGTACAGAAAAGAGTAAAATCCCAAGAAGGGAAGACATCCCTGATCAGTATCAGCAAGAAACTATGATCCTTCATAAAATCATCCAAGGCTAGCTTCGAAAGAAAAACTGCCAAGGACTCCAAAGATAACCACAAGGCATTCTTTAGCTATGTCAAGAATCTAAGTGGCAATTCTCAGATCTGATCAAAGTTAGTGCAGAATGGCACAAAATACACTGAACTGATCGATATCGCCAAAATAATGGCAGACAGGTTCAGTGCAAACTTCACCCCCCTCTCACCCCCAAAAGGGCCCATAACCATACCAGACGAATGTAGTTCCGCTGAAATCACAGACACTCAGGTTAAAACAGCCCTCTCCAAGGCCAAAAACACAGCATCAATGGGACCAGACGGTGTCCCAGGCTGCATCCTATATGAGCTCAAAGATGAATTAACCTCTCACCTAAACACACTGTTCAAACTCAGCCTCTCCACAGGCTACATGCCCGTAGAGTGGCACACAGCAACGGTTATCCTGCTCCACAAAGGTGGAGCCACAACAGACCCCAGGAACTATCACCCTATAAGCCTGACTAGCTTGGTCTGCAAGGCTATGGAGAGCATCATCATGGATCTCATTAACAGAGACATTGGGAACCTCCAAACACTGGACCCTACCCAGTTCGGCTTTGTTAAGGGCAGATCATGCCTCCTAAACCTGGTGGACTTCTTTGAGACAGTTACCAAGGCTATAGATGAGGGAAAGGTGGTCCACACAGCCTACCTAGACCTTGCAAAGGCCTTCAACACCATTCCCCATTCTGGTATTATAGACAAGCTCACCAGCCTAAACATAAACCCCTACATCATGAGATGGGTTGCCAACTGGCTCACGGACATAACCCACATGGTAAGAGTTGTGGGAGCTAGGTCTGACTCTAAACCGGTTACAAGTGGCACTCCCCAGGGCTCAGTCCTAGAACCTCTCCTGTTTGGCATATACTTCTCAGAGGTACAGACAAGCACAGGGGGACTATGGCTGACCAAGATTGCAGATGACTGCAAACTAGGGGCTATAATTG